>NC_069126.1:77337859-77644098 GCF_026914265.1 Mya arenaria
TGACAGACAGACAGATCATTTATTTACCAGAAGATCATAGACCCATGTGGCCGAATATCATACAAAAATGACGACAAGTACAAAACATGTGTAAATAGTCATACATATGTATGACCTTTCGTGCACTACAGACAACATTTAACATACCAAAACATACAATAACCACAATTTTAACAATACAATTACTGGTATATATGTGATCATATTTTATATGCATATACATATACATAAACACCCACACATACATATACACATATAACACACACACATACTTATGTTGGATATAATGCAACATTTCTAAGTTCGAAAGCCTTGTATATAAACATACTCAGATTTTTTAAAATAGTTTCATTTTCTGTATTGATCAACGCAATTAATTTGTACATACTAGGATGTTGTCTATAATACCTAGGTATAAATAGCATTCGTAGTTCATTAAATAATGTGCACTCTAGTAGAAAATGGTATTCATCTTCTAATAAGGAACAAACAGTGCATTTACGTTCATTTAGGGGCGTTGATTGCGGTCTATTCCATCGTCCCGTTTCAATGCTTAATCTATGTGAGGATAGCCGCAATTTGGACACCGACATTCTAAATTTAGTAATATTTAAAATGTTGAGATATGGTTGAAATCTAAATTCTGACACATTTTTGTAAAACCTAGCCCTACTGGACATGTCTAATCTACTTTGCCAATCTTGAATAAAAGTATCTTTTAACCTTTGTTTAACAAGACACAAAAATATCTTAACAATTCCAATTTCTTGATAAAACCAGGCATCATATAAGCCTAAACTACAAAGTAGGTCTTTTGTGAGTGAACACCAATTTGGTTTGTTTGGATGCTGTTCCATATCTGCTTTCAGCATGTTATAAACCTTTTTATAATATTTACTTTCATTACTATGTAATAGTTTCACCCAGTATTTAATTATACTCATGTATCTTATTGTCTTAAAGCTAAGCCTCCCTAACTCTCCATATATGAAGTCATTTTGTGTCGTCTTTTTTACACCGAGAAGACGTTTACAGAATTGTAAATGAACTCGTTCAACTTGATTGCCTTGAGCAAATCCCCAAACTTCCCCAGCATAATTTAAAATAGGCGCAACAAGTTTGTCAAATAAATCAAGTCTATGTTTAACTGATATGCTAGTAAATTTATAAAGATATTTGTTCATTTGAAATATCGCTTTAAGTGCTTGACCCGCTAATGTTGTTTGCGCATCAGAAAACGATCCTCCATTGCTAAACACAATGCCAAGGTACGGAAACTTGTTTGTAATTTCTATTTCAACATTGTTGTAATAAAACTTCATATCCCCCCTTAATCGTCCACCCTTATGAAATATCATAATTTTAGTTTTATTAGTATTAACTACGAGTTTCCATCTATTACAATATTCAAACAAAGCATCTAAGCTTAACTGTAGTTCATTTTCGGAATTTGCAAATAATACTATATCATCAGCATATAAAATCAGAAATATTTTAAACATATTAACATCTATGCCATCTAGGCCTTTGTGTATAAAAACATCTTCTAAATCATTTAAAAACATAGAAAATAGGAAGGGCGACAAACTTTCGCCTTGCCGTACACCTAACCTACAGTCAAAGCCTTCTCCTAATAAATTATTATGTTTAACTTTCGATTTGACATTATCATACATTGATTTAACTATATTTAATATTTTACCTCTAATTCCAAGTTGAATTAGTTTGTACCAAAGATTATCTCTTACAATATAATCAAAAGCTTTTGTGTAGTCTATAAAAGCACAATATAAACGTTTACCTTGGTTTAACATATGATTAATAATACCATGTAATACAAAAATGTTGTCAACAGTTCCCATATTTGACCTGAAACCTGCCTGTGCTTCGATATACACATTGTATAGTTCTGCCCAATCAGTCAACTTATTGTTTAATATCCGCGTAAATAATTTACCAATGGTGCTCAACAATGTTATCCCTCGATAATCATTTTCATCATTAACATTTCCCTTTTTATGTAATGGTACAATAAAACCCTCAGACCATGTCTTTGGGAAATATCCAATATCAAACAACTTATTAAAAAGTGTAAGTAGATGCGGTAACAATACAGACTTTCCATGGATGAAAAATTCATTTATATGCATATCTGGTCCACCACTGTTATTTGTGTTTAATTGTGCAATAGCCTTTATCAAACAATTAGAAGTTATCGGTGTATTTAATTCATTTAACATAACATCGAATTCATTCTTCTCATATCTATCTATGAAATCAACAACATCCTCATCGATAGAGAAAAAAGGGTCATCGGGGTTATTTACCGTTTTAAAATACCGTTCAAACGTGTCTAAAGATATATTGGTGGCTTGTATATTAGCACAGCCTTTTAACATATTCCAATATAACTTTGCATTTTTAAACCGCGATTCATTTAACTTTTTTGTTTGCATTTTATCACAAGAAAGCTTATTTCTACGAATGCACATTTTATAGCGAGATCTCGCATTTACCATATTTAATCTATTTTCTTCGGAGTTGTAATGTCTAAAAGTATTTAATGTGCTATAAAATAGTCTCCTATTCTCATAGCAATCTTCATTGAACCAAGGCTGGTCATTGCTAGAGCTATATTCAAAACGATTTGTGTCCGACTGAATAAAACATTTACGCATAAATGGTTGTGCCGAATTATGTATAATAGCAGAAAACTCAGAAATACAAGAGTCCAAATCTTGGGCTGTTGTAGCATTTTTTATCCTAATATTACAAGATTGTAAATCATCAAATGTATCTTGACATGATAAATTTTGCATAAAAACATCTTTTTTACTACTATCCCACACGTATTTACCTTTAACGCTACTACGACTACTCTCATTACATGTTACATCTGCTGTATGTTTACTAAAAGACAATGCAAAATTAACAGCACAATGGTCTGATAATATGTTTGGTGAATCAACAACAAAACTAGAAACATGCTCAAATAAATTTTGTGTAGTTAAAACATAATCTACAACACTTGACCCTCGACAACCAACATGTGTATAATTGCCCACTTTATCTCTATCAAAACGACCGTTTAAGATACGTAATCCGGTTTGTTTACACAAATCTAATAGCATTAATCCGTAATTATTTATCCTGCCTTTATCCTTCGAACATCGCGCAATAGGTACATCAGTTATATAGTTATCGGGTAAAAAATCATTTATATGTGTATAATTATCATCTGTAACATAATCTGGGTAATCCGACGTGTGTGCATTCAAGTCTCCACAAAGCACAAAATAAAAGTTTGAATTATTTGATTCAATATCGGTTATATGGGAAAGTAACCTATCAAAAGTATGTCTTTCAATTAAACTTTGTCTACTACTATTTTCCGGTACAACATACGATAAACAGAAATACAAATCATTATCTAACCCCAAGGTCGAACCATTAATTTTAATACATAATGTATGTGTTTGTATATGTATGTATAATTATTTTTTATTGATCTTACTGCGAAATTTTGTGTCGTCTAGTTTTGCATGATAAAAATAGCATTTACTGCCTAAGTTTTGTCACCATACCTAACAACATTCTTTCAAGCTTGTTTTCATAAAAGAAAATGTTTTCATAACTGTATTAGTTTGTTCACTTAAACAGTTATTAAACTTCTTTATCGATTGAAAAGGCCAGAGGTTCGCTTCTGGTGCTCTATTGGTGCTTGTTTATGTATTATTCTGTATGTGCAGCATATTAGTCACTGTAAATGAATATTTTTCTTTCTCGTATAATTATTGATCACATTTATGTTTTGAGTCAATCAATGCACCGGCGGATCCAGGAATTGACGTTAGAAAGGGCAATATTTAGGCGCGTAAACTTTTAATTTGCGCCCATCGCTCTGACCCGAAAATTATTTTGTTTAAAGTGTATTCAGGGTTTGCTGTAAAAATATTGACACTTTATAGTCCGAAGTGGTGCATTTGGGGTATAGTTTTTACTTTTGTTCTCCTTTGTGGAAATTAAAAGCAAACGTGGACGATTTTTGATCAGCTGGATCAGCTAGTGCAATTTAACTGAGGTTAAGTGTATGTATTAATTAAGCTTTTGTATTAAAAATATGAACTTTGTAATATTTAATCAAGTGACAAAGATACAACAAACATATATCAACAATGCATATAAGCTCTTGTTTGGGTTATTTTATCTTCATTCATTTATGTTGTCTTTCCTAAAACTTGTTTCATACCTGTATTCATGTTTGTGAACAATAAATTTACTTTATACTCCTATGCCTTTCAATGGATACCTTGTTAATCCACTTAATATCTAAACTCATTTCCTTGTGTTATTAAAGTTCTTGCTCCATCAAGCTGGTCCTTATAGAAAGAAATGACGGAGGTATTGCCATAGTCATTACAACAGTGTGGTTTTAGAAACTCAATATATATGCAAGGGTCATAAGTCGGGCTGCAATATTTTTCGTTGTTCCTCTTTTTTCAGCTTTGAATGAACTGACGAGCGTTTGTGTCTGCTCCCTATCGTTTTGTTTGATGCAGAACACATTCAGGGCGTTCATTATACAAGCTTCAAAGTGTATTTGTAAACGCAACAATGCCTTTCGCTATTTACAATGCAAACATATTAATTGTATATATATATGAATTCTAAATATTGTACTAGCTGCAAATGTACGGTAAGTTAGACTTGCCATCCACTAGGCTTCAGAAGGGTTTCCGGACGCGGAATTTGCGAAATCGGAACGTTTCGGTTGTCTTCGCGATGTTCTGATACCATTCCATCGTGTCATTCCTTTATACGTCTCGGAAATCTTCTCGGCACTTCGGGCCAAATCGAGATCGAAAAAACTTCGGCATCCAAATTTTAAAAGTTTGAACATTTGGACGCCGAATGTTTTTTTGGGGGGGACGGCTTTGGGGTCTTCGGCAAATCATCTGCAAACATTCAGGACGTTCAGTCACCCATTGTCTTTCCTCGGCATCTTCGGAAAGCCAAAATCTTTTAGCTATCTGAAATGGTCCCAAAAGGAAGCTCACTCGATGCCGAATTCTCACCGAAGACGACGAGTGGAATAGTCCTGTTTCGCGTGAACACGCTTATATAAATTAGCTGATGATGTAATGACCACGTTAGGATATTTATACCTTTAGAAACTAAATAATTGAAAAAACATGAAACATGAACTTTATCAAATTATTAACAATGTAATCATATGATATTAAACACATTCAAACATTTTTTACACAAGTAATGTAACGATATCAAACCGAACTACTGAACATATTGAAAACAATGACACATTAAATATAATCCAGTCCATGTTTCTCGTCCTAACTACTAACTATCTACTCCACCATTATGTCTTGCTATGGCACCGATCCATTATTGTTGACCAAGTAGAACCTAAGGTGTTCCCGCTGGCGCTTGCCGGCAGCAGCGTCGATGTTTCCTCTTCCAGCTTCTCGATCAACCTCATGGAAGTGGATTCCTGTCTTCCAGGCTCCAGGCACCAAGTCGTGAATGTTATCCTCAGCATCAACTGGCCAAAGTCAAGTGCTGGATACTGCATGCATATACAGGCATTGACGATGTTTCGAATTACCCCTGAACGTTGAAGCATGGCGTTAGAAAGCAATTACACCGAGCAGAAAGAATGACAAGCGCATCTTCTACTATACTTCTAGCCTGGAGAGCCTGTAGTTGAAGATCCTCTGGCTATGGTTAAAGTTGTATCGGTTTTATGGCTTCATAAGGTTGATACTCATCAGAAAGGGCGTCATCTCCTACGATAAAGTAGGGCATTTCACTGCAATCATTGGTAATTGGCGAAGGTGGTGGCAAACCAATAGAATTGTCGTCCAGTCATTCCTTCAATTAAGAATTATTTCAGATCTGGCAGTCTGTCATGAAGCCCATGCCCGAATGGTCACACCAAATAAACTTACAGTTTGCATCGATAAACACCAGAAGAACGGTGCTAGAGAAGCACTTGTAACTGTGATACAATTTCTCCATTTCCACTTAATGCCATCGAGGACACCAAGAGAATTGGGCATGTTTCACATTGTCTCAAATTGCGCGGCCACTTCACGCCAGGCTTCTGGATGTCATCGACCTCAGCGTCATCGTAAACTTTCAGCCAGCAGGGAGGGCAATACGGAACCTATGGTCCTTTGACTGAATGCAAGGTAAAGGTCTCTAACATCCATAGTGTCCCACTAGCAACTGATAACAAAATAGGAGTTCAGCATCGTTTATATAGCCCGACTCTCAAATCGGCAACAGTTAAGCATTCTATTGCTAAAGATTCGGCAACTCTTCACCATGTTCTGCAATGTAACCGCAACAATTATGCACGATCGGGGAACATTCGGGAGAAAATTCCGTAACTGTCGGCGTTCTTCCGCGTCGCTATCGGCTGCTTCGGATAGGTTTCGTCGTTAATACCACGACCTTTCGTATAACATGCGAATACAAGCCGAACGAGCACGATGGGAAAGGTTCGCCCAATTATTGATGAATGATCTCGAAAGGTTCTCAAAACTATCAAAATGTTATCGGCAACACTTCCGCAAATCATCAGGGCTGTAGTGCACGGCATATTTTACCGAAATATTGGATAGGTTGACCGCTACAGTGATTCCTCTATCTATAACACAGTTTAAACTATGTTATGTTTGTATGTTTGTTTGTTTGTTTAATTATTGTTGTTGTTGTTTTTGCAACATCCCATATTTACAACGGTCACCGCGTTAACAGTCACAATAAAACCTGAGATATTTAAACAAGTACTTCAAGTCTCATTCGTGTAGGTAGCAAGTGGGCACGGCACCAGGTTTCAAATAATGTATGCACGATTTAAAAATCCGCATGTTGTTTGTGTATTATCTTTGTATTAAGAGCAACTAATGCACCAGTCATTTGAAACCACGCCCCCCTCCAGGTCCGGGGAATAGCCGGGACTTTGACTTTCGGTCCAGCCAACCCCGGGTAAAATCCCAGCCCTGCGAGGACGAACTGATGGTTAAACCCCGGCCAAATGCCCCGCACCCCAGAGACTCTATATAAGGCCCAATCTCGGCTTAATTTGGCGCTATGACAAAACCACCGCGGTCACCCGGCCCTGCGCGGCCACCTGGAACGTAAAAACACGGCCCTTTTCACCGGCTATCCCCGGTATACCCCCGGGGGCCGTGGTTACAATTGACTAGTGCATAACTGTATGACTCGTGATCCGTGAGCAGAAGAAACAAAAAGATATGATACATAAGATATTTCATCAGAGATATTTTAGATAATCAAATAATGCTTATCCACTGAAGTTCAAACAACATGCTTTTCATGTATATAAAATCGTGTTATCATATTTAAGAAATACCAAGGTCCTCAAAGGCGTTCGCCTCGGTGACATTTTTTTTTAATTCTAGCGAATTTACTACATTAGGAACGATATATTCAAAGAAACAAAAAAAACACAAGCAGCTCATAGAAATGGTCTTAACGCCCGAAAACACATTTAACTACGTGTTTGCTTAAAGTATATTACTGATTTTAATTTCTGTTTTGTATAACTTTAGATATTAAAGGACAGCGATTTTTATACAAATTATACGTGTAATGATTTAATAAGGACTATTCTGAACTTGAAAATACAAATAAGTTATTCTCTGCAATTGTTATGAAATTTAGTCAAAACACTAGTCTGCATGTTTTAACATGGACGACATAGGCCCGCCCGTCCAAAAGCCCATCCGGTTACGCGTAATCTTTTGTTGAAAAATCCGGCTTAAGATGGCATTTCATTTCTTTCTGTGTTTTAGGTGAACGCGCGGTAATACAAAAACACTGAGGTCTCAAGAGGAATTGCACCACCATATTTCAACACGTTGAATGACGTACACGATCTCTGTTGCAGATTTAATAAAAAAAATCCAAAAACATGTTTGTTTCAGTGAAATATCGCAATATATTTCACCGAATTAATATTTCAAGTGTGAAATATTTACTTTTCGTCTTCACGAAGATTGTATTGTATGCTTAAAAGGGATAAAATTGTAGTGATAATGTCAAATTGTATTCAAAACGTCATTTCAGAAGTCGTTGAAAGTGTGAGAGCCAAGAGAGCGCTGACGTGAAAGCAGGCTAAGATTTCAAAACAGTGAATAATATCAAAAAGTTAAATACCACTTTTATTTTACTGATATAGTGTATAAACCACGGCAGTCGTATAATACATAACCATGTTCACAAGAACTTCAATCACTATACTATGCATCATTCTATCAATCAATTAGCTTAAGAGTTTTATAAAATATAACCTAATAATTGATAAAGGATCAGATAAAAATATATAATGACATTGACAATAAATAAGTAGCCGCAAGTTTTCAATAAAATACTTAATATTTTAAAAGTTAGCATGCTAAATATGCAATATAAGTGTCTAGGAAGATTATAATGTTGGCTCCACTTTCCTTCTCCCTTGTTCAAGGCACATTTATATCATGGAACTATCCATATAGAAGTTATATATTATTCATCAATTACAAAGTCATTGTCCATCCCATCCTTGTCAGTTGGCTCCCTCCACTCTTCAGTGACGGCATCATCTTCATCATTATCTACCGGTACGTCACAGTTGTCCCCTGACATTCCCTGGTCTAAACATGGGATGCGGAAACATCCGTATTCGATTGACCCATTCACGTGTTTACCCTGGAAAATAGACATGATTAAATCTGAAAATATACGTCTTCTATATTCAATATTAAAAACATATTATCCCTAAAACTAATTTGCTTTTTATTATTCAAGCAACAACGTACGGAGAAAAACGGACAGAGAACAGTAGAGCAACAGCACAGTTTTTATTTGATAAAAAAGTGTTGCACATAGTTACATATCTTAGAAACTGAAACCAGACGACAAATATGGTAAAAATGTTCTCAAACTTTGAAGATACTCTACATGTTCTATATAATAATTAATAACGGTGCCAGAAAGGGTAAGGTGTGAGGAGATCGTACGTTGATGAGTGCGTTTCCAAGGAGACGCGTGCACATTCTGCGACCTCTGACATTGTAGATCTGAAAACACAGGGACTTGTCTTTCCCGAGCCCGGGCACAGGCGTGCAGACGTTCGTTCTGTTTATCACTGGAATAGAAATATAGTAAGTTTCTATTAGTATACAACTGTATTTGCACCAACACGCCAAAAGATGGCAGAAATAGCTTACTATATGAATCAGATACAAACAGTTCCAATTAAATTGTCCGATCAACTCAAACGATCTGTAGCTAGGTATAATCAAACAAAACAGTGACTATTGTCTTTTGTTTAGGCACAACTGGTGTAAAGCAGATACAAGTATAGTAGCTGAACTATTGCTTATTGTTCGAAGGGACAACTTTGAAACCCTTCGTAGTTAAGAAAAAAATCACAAACAAAGTCAACGCAAGACTGCACATTTCAGTGAACATCAATTTAATACTTTGGGTGTCCATATTGGGTTTGATCATATGTTTTGTGACCGTTTGTGTCCGTCTTGGAATGTCTATGACGCATTGAACCACTTAACAGGTTCGTCGTCAGTTGTTTGACTACTGGGGTTTTACTATAGTCTTTTTTATTTGCTTCTTGATAATCAAAATACTAAAGCTTTAGTGCATGTAAAAGTTATTTTGCTCTTGCTAGACGTCCTAAAAGTTGCAAAACTTCTGTTGTCTCATAGGTTAAAAAATCCACCGTGTCATGAACCATGGTCGTCCCTGTCCTGTGAATATGGTCGTTCCTGTCACGTGACCATGGTCGTCCCAGTCATGTGACCATGGTCGTCCCTGCAATGTGACCGTGGTCGTCCCAGTCATGTGACCATGGTCGTCCATGTCAAGTAACAAAGGTCGTCCAAGTCATGTGACTATGGTCGTCCCTGCCATGAACCATGGTCGTCCCTGCCAAGTGAATATGGTCGTCCCAGTCATGTGACCATGGTCGTAGCTGTCATGTGACTATGGTCGTCCCTGTCATGTGACCATGGTCGTCCCTGTTATGAACAATCGTCGCCCCTGTCATGTTACCATGGTTGTCTCTGTCATGTGACAATGGTCGTCCAAGTCATGTGACCATAGTCGTCCCTGTTGTGAACCATGGTCGTCCCTGTTATGTGAATATGGTCGTCCCTGTCATGTGACCATGGTCGTCCCAGTCATGTGACCATGGCCGTCCCTGCCATGTGACCATGGTCGTCCCAGTCATGTGACCATGGTCGTCCCTGTCATAAACCAAGGTCGTCCCTGTCAAGTGAATATGGTCGTCCCTGTAATGTGACCATGGTCGTAGCTGTCATGTGACTATGGTCGTCCCTGTCATGTGACCATGGTCGTCCCTGTCATGAACCATGGTCGTCCAAGTCATGTGACCATGGTCGTCCCTGTTGTGAACCATGGTCGTCCCTGTTATGTGAACATGGTCGTCCCTGTAATGTGACCATGGTCGTCCCAGTCATGTGACCATGGCCGTCCCTGCCATGTGACCATGGTCGTCCCAGTCATGTGACCATGGTCGTCCCTGTCATAAACCATGGTCGTCCCTGTCATGAACCATGGTCGTCCTTTTCATGTGACTATGGTCGTTCATGGCATGTGACCATGGTCGTACCTGTCATGTGACTATGGTCGTCCCTGTCATGTGACCATGGTCTTCCCAGTCATGTGACCATGATCGTCCCTGTCATATGACTATGGTCGTCCCGTTTCTCTGTAGGTTCTATTTCATTATGAGCATTGCTTTTGAATTTAAAGGATTTCTTAAGACAAGACAATATGTTTAAGTTGATTGTGACATGTTTGTTGTGATAAAAAATATCACTACCAAATCGTGCGCTGAAGGAAACCATCACTTACATCTCATTTGGTGGTAGTACGTCCGATACCCGTTGATGGTTAAGCCAATAAGATACTCCCGTCCTCTCTTGTACTCGACTGTTCCACAAGCTGTAATCCAGCAACAGTATAAAGCAAAATGTCACGCTCAGAGGAACAATGTTAAAGTGAAAATAATATTGTAATAACTGGTGAAAGTGCAAATGTTTAAGGTTATGTAGCTCCGGGTTTCGCTACGCTACAAACACGGTAAATCGTAAGGCCGGTATATCGAAATGATAAGTAATTATGTCTATCTAAACTAGTTCTCCCTTATTATCTTTGAAATTAATTTCCTAGTTAGGTACAGGTAAATGGATATTAATGGACTTTATTTTCAAACAAGTCATACAAGAAAGATATCAGAATAAGCCATCCAAGAAAGATACTATACTAGTACATGTATGAACAAAATACCTTGCAGCTTGAACGTCTTGTTCACTTTCAGGGTTGTTCCGAGACAGGAGGTACAGCTGTTGTGTATGCACTGGGTCCATGGTTTCATCGTTTCAATCTTTGGACATTTGTGGTGGTGGTGGTGGTGGTGGTGGTGATGATGATGGTGGTGGTGGTGATGGTGGTGGTGGTGGTGGTGGTGATGATGATGATGGTGGTGGTGGTGGTGGTGGTGGTGGTGGTGGTGGTGGTGGTGATGATGATGGTGGTGGTGGTGGTGGTGGTGATGGTGGTGGTGGTGGTGGTGGTGGTGGTGGTGGTGGTGGTGATGGTGGTGGTGGTGGTGATGGTGGTGGTGGTGGTGGTGGTGGTGGTGACAGTGTCGGCGATGATGATGGTAGTGTCGGTGGTGATGGTGGTGGCATTCCAAATCATCGCGTTGCTGATCTTAAATAATAAATAAAAAAGCAAATTTAAATAGACGTGTTTTCTTGTCAACAGAACAGCGTATGTCCGAGCCTTAGAAATATCAATATATAGATCCAGTTCAATCGAAAAGATAGAATAAAAATCACATGCATCGCCTATACCTTTGCAAGCAAGATTGGCTTCTGCATACGCCTCTGCCTCTGTTTCAAGGTATTGCATATACGCTGTGTCATTGGCAAAACCATAACTATCAAAGTCCAATGGGCTGTCATTCTCAGAGTCTATTTCATCACCGATCGCTTCATCTTCTGATTCTCCGTAGTGATAATCGTACGTGTAGTCCTTGTCGGAATATTCTTTCGGTGCAGATTCCTCAACATCATAACTGTGATCGCCTTCATTGTTGTCTTCCATATTTTCATGGTCATCTCCTATAGTTGTTCCTTCAGAGCTCTCTGTCATCAAATCCGCTGCTTCATCAGACGCTGTATACTCGCCAACTAGCGTTTCTTCAGGTATATCTTTATCATTATTTGCTCCATCTGCTGGGTTTCTTTGATCTTAAAAGAAGGAGTTTATAATACTACATTGGAAATAGCAAGGATAAGCTCAGGAGCCAATCAAACATAGTATGTGTTCAGTGGCACGATGATAAAACACTCAATTGTAAAGCTACAGTTATTACTGACATATCTTTATTAATTAAAAACTATCATGACATTTTATCATTTTCTCAAGGAAACAATGGCTATGTAAATGTATAACTAACACCAGTTTCTAAATTCCATTTAATCAATTATCATTGTCGTTCAGAAATGTACATATTGATGTTCTTTTGCACAATACATTTTAATATGATAAATTTGAACAAGAAAAATGGCTCTATCGATATACTTTTGCAGATGCTTGTAATCGATATATTGTTGTTTTTCAGCAACAAATTTAAACACTGGACACTAATGGGACAGCAAAGACCAATACCAATTACTATAGGTGTCGCTTTGCGAGGTTTTAAACATGAACACTCACCCTGCCTTGCTTTGCGAGAATACCACCAACCTAGGCCTTCTGGTGTTGCTTTGACTTTGTCCGCGTCTTGTCTCGTCTCACTCTCTGTTAAAACAGGAAAGCAACAATCAAATCTGCAGCCTATGTGTTTACGAACATTTCAAATCCACTCGAGAAATTTAGAAATCTGAATAAATAACAAAATCCATCCGTCAAACAATCTTAAGAGACTAATATACCCGTGCTTAATGAAATCTTTTGTGCATCATGATGTGGATGTAGGAGTGGCTGGTCGTCAACTTCATGTGAAGCCGCTTCCCCACTGACCCATTTCAGATCTCCATTGCTTTCTGTAAAACAGGTTTTAGAGATGTTAAATGTTGAATAAGTTTTTACCATATCAGTACAGCATGTAAATTCAATAATAGAATGATCATATCAACAATACGCTGTGGAAGAGAGATCATTCATAAGTTGTCGCTGTTAGGCTGGATCTCTTAATTGGTAAGACTAACATTGCCCCCCCCCCCCCCCCCCCCCTCATATAAATATAAACATTAAAATAAATCAGCAATTCAATATCTAAGATGGCAAGGCGTGACAAGAAATAAGCTTATTTAGCATAGATGAAACATTAAGTCAAATGATAATTAAAAATATCGAGTGTGTGTTTTTTTCTTCTGTATCTGATGTACCGTATTTTGTATTGATTTTGCTGTTGTATACATATTAATAAAAAAAACCTTACATTATCAACGCCTGCAAATCGCCCTAACCCTCATTAATACGTCATTTACACCTAAAATGCATATTTTGCTGATCCTGAAGAACCAGACAACGAATAATAACATCACAGATAAAGAACACACACGATGTAAGCAAATATTTAAAATTAACAAAAAAACACACAATCGAATATATACTGTATTATATTTAAGACAATTTATCTAGATGTTAGGCAAAGAATATCTGCACTTACCAGAATCCGCCTGAGCCGGAAGACAAACAACTTCCCACGGTAGCGCAACAGCCAGCAGGCACACTGCCAACACCTCTCTACACGCCCGCATCGTGCGTACACACAGAACGAGTTCAAGGAGATGATTGACTTTCGCGAAAATGTTTAGACTTATATTTGTACAGTATTGACGTCACCAAATAAAGGCACAGATGATCGGACAAGAGATTGCTTGGAACACTTTAATCAGATTGATTTTAATTATGATTGGCATCTATGATATAGGTACATTATTCAAATGCAGAAGTATGAAGATGTGAGTTGTTCAGTACGTTCGACTTGCGGCCGGTGGTTCCCATTGTGTAAGCCTTAACTCCACCTTTTGCTGCACGGTGTTCAAGGAGGTGTGAAGGGGTACACTGGATTCAAGAAGAAACTCACCACTTGGCATAACACGGCGCAAAGACTCTCAAAGCAGCTTAATAGTATATGTCACGACAGATATGGGTAGAAATTAAAGGGGTATTCGATACGAAACGGGGTGGGCTCAGGGTAACAACATTCTGCGCCATCTGCAACATAAAATCTATGCTATCATGACAATCGTTTAATTTTCTCCGCTACAATTTCGCTGTCATTTAACATGTGCCTTTATAATTGATAAAATCATGTCTGTATAGTTACAGATTGACTCGTATCCGAACGAATAAGATTTCAAGATTGCACATTGACAATGGTAGAAGATAGCATCTGCGTCCTTAACGAAGATCCTGGTTCCTAGCCTTCGAACGGATGACAATAATGATATTGTGATAACATATAATTGATTGATTAAATTTAGCAGCTTATCTTAACCACTTAGTTTTACTTAAATGTATCTAGTGGGTCGATTGGTTAGATAATACTTAAAGGAAAGTAATGGACAATAAGTAGTTGAGTTCATTTAATAAACCGAAACCATAGGGGTCAGTATCTATCAGGACTGCCTTAATATTTGTTTTGTATTACTAGTATGTATATATATTTTACATTTCAATCATCCCTGATCGATTCCACCGATAATGTACCACATACAAACTGGCTCCGGATTTTCAAACTTAATCATAAAAATTATAATACCGGATATGTAAAAAAATGTTGAAAAATATTTTTTTTAAATATGCACTTTGTTAGTATATTATACAGTACAAAGTGCATATATATATATATATAAAAAAATATTTTTCAATTTTTATTTACATATTCGGTATTATAATTTTGAATAAAGAATTATAAGAACTTTTTTTTATTTTTTTTAAAAAAATGATTGAGTTTGAAAATCCGGTGCCAGTGCAACATACATACCGCATTTGTCTATATGAAATTGATTTAATTTAATTAAAAAACAACAAGAAGACATGTATCGTATTCCTTTGGTGAATATGGAGAGAACCGCTTGGGTAAGGCAGTAAAATGAAATTTACGTTAGAAGGGAGGATTGGGCAACTTTGGTCCAGAAACCCGAAAACGTAGATGGTGTAAATGTTGTAAGAGGCGTTATATGTTAAATACTTTGAAACAGATTATAGTAGCTTATTATTTATCCTACAAAATTCTCCTATTAGCCAAGCAGTCTGTTAGCAGGGATTTCGAACTATTTTTCTAATGGGGTGCTTAAAACGTACATTTTTATGGGACAGATGCAAATAAATGCTGACCTTGTGTTCAATGGACCTCTTAAACAGACGAGGAGGAAGACGTTGCATATTTGCTACTGTGGATTGGTGACGGAGGTTTGGGTTGCCGCTCGTACATAGACATAAGTTTACACTCATCTACGTTTACAACGATTGAGAAACAAGCTATTACAATTTATATCAATCACTCTGCGCGAGAGTGTGGTTCTGTGTTGTAGGGGGAACCGGTGTACCAGGAGTAAAGCCACTTGGTGACCACAAACCAAACTCACATGCGCTCAGACCGGGAATAGAACCTGGACAGCTTGGTGAGAAGCGAGTGCGACAACCATCAAGACATTGATCAATAAGGAGGCACAGCAGCTTAACATGCACTTTGACAAATTTCAGACTCATGTTCAGGAAAAACTGTTCGTTACCTACAGGTTCAACAACGATATTCAAAGAGCAAACTCGGCTGATTCTTATGTCATCCGACTGAGAATGGTAGCAAAATACTGTACGTTCTCAGATTCTAAACAAGACAACCTCATAAGTGACAGAGTCTTATTGGAGCAGATTCAAGCTAAATGCGTGAGAAGCTAATCAACGAAGCTAATTAGACAAAGCAATGGCTATTGAGAGGAGCACTGACACTAGCTGACGACCAAAGATACGTAATTCGAGTATTTAAAGAATTCGATTTTGGGATAACGTTATGGTTAGTCAGAGGTAGGGTTATTTTTGAATCCCCTCCATCATTTAAATAATGCGAAAACATTTCCCATATAACCAACCTAAACTTAACGAAACAAACGTGCACAATCAAAGCAAATGTATCTAATAACACATACAAATGAACGTTTCGGGGAAACGTCGACCCAAACCGAAATCTCGATTCTAGGGGGATACATGTTGAAACTGTGGATTCGGGTATGGATCATATACGCAAAAGGCCTGCCCAGCATAAGGAAAAACGTACCATCGTTGTGGTTATCAACCATTTTAAAAAGCTCTGCAGTTCCGTTCAAAGGGTGAATGGCATTGCCAAAAAGACTTGACGTGGCATCGATATGGTACACGATTTTTCATTGAGGAGCCTCTTGAAGAAAGTCGTAGAGAACATCTGGGATTGCAATCTCACACCCGTCTTAGCATCCGTCCGATAAAGTCATAAAATAAGCGTCCAACAGCCTCTCTTCTCGATAAAAGATGTATGTCAGTTAGAAAGAGTTATATGCCATACTGTTGGCAGACAGGTCAAAGTACATTGTGATCAAAAACCGATTGGATTAATCATGAAAAAACCTCTACCTGCACATTCGGAACTCCTCGGCCATTTTTTCAAAAACAACCTCGGATGTATTTGAACGGTTTACATACTCAAAAAGAGGTACGTTTAAGTCCGCTGCAAGTAGATCGCGTAGTAATTTTATTTAGCAGTTAAACTTTATGTCTTTACTCTTGGAAATCTTAATTATGTTTTCAATAATCCACTTCACTGGTAATCAATTAAAACTTAGATCAATTAATACAACTCTAAAACACTAAATTTAATTAACGATATAATTAAAAAAAAATACGAACTACTTCAACTGATGTACCGGCATACATCCGAGGTTGTTTTTGAAAAAATGGCCGAGGAGTTCCGAATGCTACCTGCAGCATCTACAGTAACAGTATGACAAAACCGTTCTTCAGCGGAAAAGACGTACCGGTAAGTGACTGTTTGTCTCTTCAGTCAATCTCAGACAAATATCCTTTTGTCTCAGAAGATCGTTTTGTTTAAGCTCACACCACCAGGCAGCACCTGTTTGTTACTGTCAGGCGTCTTGAAATTGTCAAAAATGAAACAATACTGATTCACAAATGCATTGTCTGAAAAATACTATACTCCAATGATGGCTAGACAGCAGACATTCTGGAACCATCGTGGATTTGTGAATAATCTGATTCAGTGGTCAGATATAGAGATCATCTCGAAAGTGCACACTGGCGAAAGATCATTTAACCAGCCATGCATGTCTAAAATCATCAGCATTTGGTTTACTTCCATATTTGTCTAACAAACCACGACGCAAATCCAATAGAGCCAATGATGACAACTGAAATAGCAGACAGGCCATACCAAAACACTGGTACCGATCTACTTCAATTCTATGCCAAAGATTACTTTTTGATAATTAGAGTCGATAATTATCAAGCACACAAACACATTCTGTAGTACAAATGGAGCTCGGTCACTGTCTATATGAATTTCCTTATCATAAATATGAAAAATACTTTATGAATAAAGTTGTCTACATGTAGTTCAACGCATGCTGTTTTTTAACTAAGATATTGAATTTATGGTGGGCATAACACAACTACAATTACACAAAACACCCATGGCAGTTGCACCCACGCTTAATGGTACGGCTGCGATCCCCATCATCTCCACACAGGCCATTTGTTTTGTTTTTAGAAATAAATAAACGCTTCGTATGACTGTAATGCACATGATAAACACAAAACACCGTAATTGAGATGAAACCAATTTTCAACTGTTTTTCTATTTTTAGTAACATATACCTTGACCTTAAGTCTGGAGGTCCCAGGCGTAATCCCATGAATGTTCTTCAGTTACTCTTCCTACATACCAAGTTTGGTTACAATATGTCAATCATGACTAAGGTTCTAAAGTTTCACCAATTGTTTGTTTTTTTAGTAACAGCGAACTTGACTTTGAACCAATGGCAATCCCGTGAAATGTTTTCATAAACTCATCTTATGTACCAAATTTAATCACAATATGTCAACCATAACTTAAGGTATTCAGTATCAACCATTTTTCTTTTTAGAAACAGTGACCTTGACCTGAGGGGCCTAAACGCGGCCCCATGAAAGGTCTTCATAAACTCTTCCTATATACCAAATTTGGTCGCAATAGGTCAACCCTTACTAAAGCTATTCAATACCAACCGTTTTCCTATTTGTAGTAATATTGACCTTGACCTGAGGGGCCTAAACGCGGCCCCATGAAAGGTCTTCATAAAATATTCCTATATACCAAATTTGGTCGCAATAGGTCAACCCTTACTAAAGCTATTCAGTACCAATTGTTTTCCTATTTGTAGTAACATTGACCTTGACCTGAGGGGCCTAAAAGCGGCCCCATGAAAGGTCTTCATAAAATATTCCTATATACCAAATTTGGTCGCAATAGGTCAACCCTTACTAAAGCTACTCAGTACCAACTATTTTCCTGTTTGTAGTAACATTGACCTTGACTTTGACCCTTGGGGCCCCAAACGCAATCCCATGAAATGTTTTCGTAAACTCATCCTATATACTAAAGATGCAAACGAATATGCGAATATTCGATCAAACGTTTCGATATTTGGTAGTTGAAAAAATAGAATAATAAACCTTTTGCCCACAACTCTGTTGTTGTGTATAAGGTTCGTTGTCTTGTTCTTAAGACGTTTGACCCATACTGCCAGAGGTGTGAATATTATGACAAAACACTAAACACGAGTCATATGTCATTTAGGGACATCGGCGGGAACCATAAAAAATCCCCTTTAAAATAACTTGCTATATAACAAGTGGCATAAAAAATCAGTTATTTTCAATAAATTTAAATGCCTTTGTCAATTAGGTATTTACAGAATCGGCCTTCATACCAATATTTTGTCTTAGCGGCAAATTAAGGTGTGCAGCATTGCTTAAAACGCCGTCATGATATGAATGACATATGCTACAATAATGACGTAGTTTCATAATTATACATATGTGCTTTAAACTGTTTCCATGTTTCGATACAATGTTCGTGCTTTGAGATGTAACTGTATAGTATAGCGTTTTATGATATATTTATTCTATTGATGTACAATAGAAGAATCAAATTCCACATATGTTTTCGATTTATTACTTGACTAGTTCCCGAATAGGTTTGGTTTTTCCATAGTTATATATAGTAAAGGTCATTCCCAGAACGAGGCTGCTAGTCCTACGGAAAGACCCTCCATTGCCGCATAATGCACCAGTCAATTGTAACCACGCCCCCAGGTCCGGGGAATAGCGGGGACGTTGGCTTTCGGTCCAGCCAAGTCCGGGTAAAATCCCAGCCCTGCGGGGACGAACTGCTGGTAAAATCCCCGCCAAACGCCCCCCCCCCCCGCACTCCAGGGACCCTTGACCTGTAAGGCGGGGACACCTGAAAGGTAATAACACGGCCCATTTCCCCGGCTATAGCCGGTATACCCCCGGACCTGGGGGTCGTGGTTACAATTGACTGGTGCATAACGCCATTTTGGCAAGGAATCCAAGTTCACATTATTTACAAATGTGAAGGCAGTGGAATTTAAATTAAATGGTTTTGTTTTTTAATTGTTCACAATGTATTACTTTTTGTCTTTTTGAAAATGGGGAAATTCAGGGTACTGGCTACGAATTAAAATGCCCCGTCTATTACGTTAGCGAATGCTAATAATAGTTTACTACATGAACGACTTTTAAAAGATGTATTTTAGTAATCGAATATTCGGTAATTCCTTCGATCGAATATTGCAATATTCAATTACTCTATTTTGCCATTCGTTTGCATCCCTACTATATACCAAGTTTGGTCAAAATATGTCTACCACAACTAAAGTCATTCAATACCAAAATTTTCTTTTTTAGAAACAGTGATCTTGACCTTAACCCTAGGGCCCAAATGCAATCCCATAAGGTCTCTATAAACCTTCATATATACCAAGTTCGGTCACAAAATGTCAACCCTTACTGAAGTTATTCAATACCAACCGTTTTCCTATTTTTTAGTTACATTGGCCTTGACTTTGACCCTAGGGGCCCCATACGCAATCTCATGAAATGTTAACATATTCTTATCCTACATTCCAAGTTTGGTCAAAATATGTCTACCACAACCAAAGTTATTCTGTACCAATCATTTTTCTTTTTATAAACAGTGATATTGACCTTAACTCTAGGGCCAAAATGCAATCCAATGAAAGGCCTCCATTAACTCTTCCTGTATACCAAGTTTGGTCGCAAAACATCCACCCTTACTAAAGTTATTCAGTTTACATATTTTAAGTAGCAGTGATCTTGCAAACCTCTGAACGGTATTCATTAACTATATACGAAGTTTTGTCACTTAAAGCCAAACCTAACTAAAAATCGATTCCGAAGGTGTGTTTGACGCTGCCCACCAAGGTTGTATTTGGATAATGAATACATGATGATCATCAATGCTGCTAAGGTGCTGCGACACCTAGTTGTAAACATTGGCATTGACCTTCACCAAAACGGTGCCCGAAAAATCCAAAGTGAGCTCTCCACATGTTCTATACACCGAGTTCGGTGTCCATATCTTAAACAAAATTGTAGTTATTCGCTGGAAACGACATTTTGATATTTAGTAACGGTGACCTTGACCTTTGACGAATCGGTCGCAAAAGCAATACAAAACGACCTTTCCATTCGTTCTCACTATACACCGAGTTTGATTTTCATTTGTTGACAGAAACTGTAGTTATTTGCCAGAAACTACATTAATACATTCAGTAACAGAGATCTTGACGTTTGACGGTACGGACCTTAAAGCTTTCCCAATTAAGTTATCCACATTTTCAAAATATACACCAATTTTCGTGTCCATATTATGAACGATCCTCAAATGTATCGCCGGAAACCAATTTACTATTTAGTAACGGTTAGTGTTTAAAAATCGGACTCCATTTGCTATCGATAATCGAATCGGACCAAGCACTTCGATTTACTATCGGACAATAATCGAAAGTTCATAATATGAGTAAGGAATACATTCTTTATACACAATATCAGCATGATCATTTAAATGGTTAAATCTGGAATCAGTACGTGTGATGCTATAGTCATGCTTTTGGCAACGGTAAGTAAATTTCCATAACCTTTTTCTGTCTTTAATAATTTAACGAAAAACATAAGAACACAACACATATTTAATAATTGCACATCAATTGCAAAATGATACACACCGCATCAAGTAAGTAACTGAGCATTTTATCCATGTAAAAGCATATTAAATATTTGTGAACCAGCTAAACATTCAATAACCTGTTATATTGAACATTTCATTAGAATATTTTAATTTCATAAAATTTTCACAAAAAAGTAAATAGGTTAATTATAAACGATACCAAATAAGTTTTCAAAAACAGAATGCATCGAGCCAGGATTCCCTGTATTTGCAGGTAAGACTGGGCCCACTACACCACAGAGGCAGGTTATTGAAGGTGGTTTCATGAAATATATAAACAATTACAATTTTGTGATTTGGGGAGAGATTGTAAGTTGTTCAGCAAAAGTGTTTACATTCACCGCATTTCTGTAAGAGAGTGACATCTCCTGTTAAAATGAACTCAACGAGAATTTACCGGAAAGAAAGATTGACATTTATTCAACTTTGACCACAAAACAAACAAAAATTACGTAGTTACCGGAAGTAACATTAGCGACATCGATTTTGGACAACCACAATCGATTGTTGCCGACATAGCATTGTCAGCGACGATTTATCGATTGTTCTCGATAATCGTTTCATCACTAGTAACGGTGACCTTGACCTCTACTGTGTCCTACTATATACCATATTTGGAGCTCTCCACATGTTTTAATATACACTGCGTTTGGTGTCCGTATGATGAACAAAACTGTAAACCAAAGTGAGCTCTCCACAACGAGTTAGGTGTCAATATGATGTAGGTAAATGTAGTTATTTGCAGGAAACAAAATTTCTATTTAGTAACGGTGACCTTGACCTTTAACAGAACGGGCCCAGAAGCAATCCCAATTGAGCTCTTCGAATTGTTGTTACAATATAATACGTTTGGTGTCCATATGTTGAACAAAACTGTAGATATTCGCTGGAAACGAAATATTCATACTTAGTTACGGTGACCTTGACGTTCCACGGAACGGACTGAAAATCAATTTTCTCTCCGCATACTCTTCATTAACCACACGTTTGGTGTCCATATGATGAAAGAAATTGTAGTTATCCGCTGGAAAAAACACACTTTTATTTAGTAACGGTGAACTTCACCTTTTGAAGGAACACTTGTGATAAGACGCTTATCAAAACGGTGTAATTCGTTCCTCAGAATAGTGAATACTTAGTAATACCTCATTATTTTCAACTTTTCTTTAACTATTTTGTAAAGAAACTATTTCTATGTCTGACAATAGATAAAACACTCAAATAAATCATGCTCTATAAAAAAAATTATAAGTCAGACGGCTATTACGAAAATCAACAAAATTATTCACTTCAATTTCAATGTTATTGGTCGCCAGTCAGACGAAGCGATTATTTCCCTTTGTCAAGTCAAAGCTCAGAAATCGCTACTAGTTCATACGCATACCTCTCATAAGTTCAACAATAACAATCACAAGTCCCAAGTATAGCGCTTAACGCAAGTTTACAGACAACTCGAGTATGCCTTTCTTATAGCCTTATGTATAGTTACTCCCCTTGTTATCATTTACACTACAATTATTTATATAACAGCATAATGCTACAATAACTACTAAAGTAGGAAAACACTAGGCGAGTACCCACCTGATATGTTTTTCAACATTTCTCCTTAATTGTCGCTTATTTCAATCACTTACTACAACTATGATTCGCATGTAAAGCTATTCAGCCCCATCTTTGGTCTTCCATCAGAATTTGTCTTGTATTCTATTCGTACAACAAAACAAAAGCTTCCACAGAAATATGATATACATATACATATTTATCCCCCCGTTCAGGTCTTGTCAGATGGATACACATACATATTTACCATTTCAAGTCAGTTAAACCTATCATATATTGATGTGGTGTTTGAACATGTGTCGCCCATCAAGTGCAGTTTGGGCTACCTTGTGTCTCTATACCTTGTGTCTCTATACCTTGTGTGTCTATACAGGGTCGAGTATTTTACTACTGGGCTTGTCCCTGTAGTTTCCATTGTATTATTCAACACAATTCCATCAACAGAAACAATGTTGGGACAACTATTAAAATACAATCAAGTTTTGAATTTTGGCTGCATTGACAAGTGTCACGTTAATCTTTGGGCTGACAGAATATGTCTGACAATCCAATGTTGCTTTTCCAATAACATTTATTTGGTTTAACTGAATGTCTAGAGCGCCAAACATTGTCAAATCGTAATCAGTATCAATTTTAATGTAAAGATGAAGGTTCAAGATCGTAGGATCAAGCCTTCTGAATATATTCACTGGAGACTGTCAACATCCATCTACTGACCCCTATTAAATCGTTAGGTTTCATCCACTGACCATGACCAATGTCTAAGTTTGAGGACTCTATCACAAGTCATTAAAAAGTTACAGATAGGGTAACTTTGTTGTAAAGGGCACCATGACCTTGACCTACTGACCTCAAAATCAGTTATATTGTTACCATAGCCAGTGTAAACACAGAGATCAAAAACTTAAAAAAGTCATTAAGGGCAATGAAATATGACCTTGGCATGTTATAAACTTAAATTAAAAGAAAACTAGACAAATCTGAAATGATATTATTTATTTATCATTTTATTAAAGCAATAATCAATAGATTGTTGCATTAGAATTAAGATATAGAGAATCGACACAGCGACTTTAAATATAACTTCAGGCTATACTATACAACATAATGATAGAATATAACAACATACACAGCGTCAGGCATAGCGGCCTCACTCTTTACAAATATCTAGAAAAAACTCTCAGAATTAGGAGACTTAACAAAGATATGACCTTAACAAAAGTCAGTAACAACAACAATAAAAGATATAAACTGGAAAATCCTGTTATTTTTAACATGCACACACTTAAATAATAGTATAAGAAATGACTCATTCAGACTATTCGTTTCTTGATAAATAACTCGTAAAAAACTATAATAACGAAATTGCTAATGTACTTGTATATAACTTCTTGGCTCAAAAATGTCAACAAAGAAGAAAAGTCAAACTGGAATAACTATTGCACATTATTCAGAAAGGGGAATAACCAGTGATTATTCAAACATTGATAATTTATTTGACTGCTTTTTCAATAGAATTTAGCAAATATAGCACAAGTATGTGAGTGGTAAACACGCAAAGTAATATATGAACCTTTACCACATGTAGATTCGACGGACTTTCTCCATTTCGTAAATTTAAAACATGCAAGCAAAAATTCCCATATCCAATTTATTAAACAAATATACGAATATCTGTAGTTAGTTCTGAATATATATGTAGTCAATAAACATTAACACAAGATTTTCATTTAAAAATTTATGTATTTAGAATCTATAGCTTTAACTCTCATTTATGAAGTAATCTTAGTATTGGAAGTACTGCAAGATTTATGAATTAAATAACCAATCATAATAACCAAATATTAAAGTTAATACATACAAAATTTGTTGAACTTTTGTAAATGTTAAAAAGCTTTTCATATTTCTACATAATTCAATACATAATTCTAGGACTATTTTCCACTTGACGCTCAGTGTTTTCTACCAAGGGATGAACCCCTAAATAAGATTCACTTTCAAAATCTTTCCCCTAACAATGACTTAAGGTAGTATGTACAGTTGAACACAATCACAGAAATGTTGTAATGGTGAGTATATAAGCTGTGTTTACACAGTGTTTGTCTACATGTGTACACATATGTTTCATGTGTCACCATGTGATTACACAGCGTATGTTTGAACATTGGTGCTTTAATTTTCATGTAAACCAGGAACAGAAATGAAGACATGATGCACCAATGTGCTGCTGATGTTAACATACACATACATGTATTTACACATACATGTATATACACATGTACACATATGTAAACGTATACATACATGTACACATACATGTATATACATGTACACATATGTAAACATGAACACACATATAAAACATGTGCACATATATACATGTTTATGTAAATGTACACACATAACATACATGTTTATTTAAATATGTATATATATATATGTATTTTTATATATAAACATGTATAAACAATGCGCACATTTTATAGGAACAATGCGCGCATGATGAATAAAGCACTATGTCTAACAATCCCTGATTGCAGGGAAACAATTGTGTAAATATATATATATATATATAACAAAATACAGTCATACAATGGTCATATCTAGGTCAAGGTCATTGAAATACTAAACATTTTATATCAAAATGTGGAACCTTAAACAGCCAACACATTTTTCAAGTTTGGGTTAATGTTGAATGAACCTACCAAAGTTTGTTCAATGATTGATTCTTATATTTGCAGACATCTTCTTAGTAAATTTTATTCCAAAAGCAATGTTTTTGATAAAACAGTTTCAATGTATCTTTATATTTAGTAATAAAGGCAATATACATATAAGTAAACATTAAAGACTTCATTCTGTACATAGTAAAGTAACGGTAACTGGTATTAGTGGTTTAGAAATCATCATGCTGTGACCTTGACCTCAGGTATTTCCATCTTGTTCAGTACATATTGCAACAAAGAAAACTTCTATACATTTCTATACACATATCCTATCTACACATACATATTTACTGTATATACAGACATATTCCTATATACAAATATCAATGTAAGAAAATCACCACAGCTGTACTTTGCCTTGTGCCACACAATGAGAGACCAGAACAGTTTTGTGATAAGTAGGAGTCAATCATGAGGAGAAAACGAATACCGTCGATCAGTTCTTTTATCTAATGTCACTAACAACTTTTTCAAATCTCGAAATGCTTTTTATGGCCATCATAAGAATCTGTTCAAGCAGTTATCAAGTAGTGGATCACACATAGCGGGGAAAAAAGTATCTCTTTTCATCGAAACAGAGGAGCATTACCGACCAGATGGCCATGACAAAAAATAAAACATTTCCTAATTATAAACAGTACAGAGATGACATATTCAGTTTGTTAAACGGGTGCAGAAAAAATGTTTTGCAGAAAATTTCCACAAAAAACCATAAAGCAGAAATACAGACTAGCACAGGAAAGATCAGGTACAAGTAGAAAACAAACAACAAGAAAATGGCACAATGTCACAAAATCACAATTTTGGAGGATGAAAAAACAGGGACATGTTTTGTTTCACTAGCTTCATAGCCAATTATGCAGTAACTTTAGTTGTTTCTCCTCGTGGAAATAAAAAAGTGTGTTGTACAATTTGTTTTCTCCCGTTAAAGTGTAGAAGTATTTTAACTTCAATTGTTTCTCATATGAAACATCATCATACCGGACAATATAAACAACGGTGGTGAGTTACAATTCCATTCTAGCTATAAAATGGCAAATGCTAGGCTATATATAAGTGTATAGAAAAATGAAAAATAATTAGTATCTGCCCTTTAAATATTTTGGAAAACATATGTAGCATATACTCTGTTCTACATAATAACTTGTTTATAATCTTTTATACATTAGACCACTTTACACTACTCGTCTAACCCATTATAGCCAGATAAAGATATGTTTGTCTTTCAAATCCACACAGAGGATGTTTCTTTCATCTTCTTCGTTTCCTTTCTCTTAAGCAATACTGCTGATTCTACAGTGTAGATTCATACATGTATTTCTAACATTGTCCAATTATTAACTAGTTTTCTTCAGACCGGTTCACTCTTATCATTTACACTATTAACACTAGCATCAGTTTGTATTTGATCACCAGAATCTTGCGCTTGTTTATCTGTCACATCTTTTTCATTATTATTTGAATGCAGTTCACTGCTAGTTGATTCATTTTCCTCATCATTTGTACTCGCCATCTGTCCACACTGATCCTTTTCACTTTTATCCACATTATCACCTATACTAGATTCATTAATTTCACTATTCTGCCCTTTACTAGTTCCACCTGGGTCTTCTCCAATGTTATCAGTCTGTTCAGCTGCGGGGTCATCACCACTATTGTCTTCGGCATCATGATACACCTCCCCACTATCTCTCTTACTACCATCACCATCAACACTATCCCCCTCTGTCCCCTCTGGCTCTCCTGTAAGTCTATCTAGCACAGCTTCATCACTGTTTCCACTCTCTGCCGTTCCTGCATTCACTGTGTCAGTTCCACTATCACCTTCAGTATCATCCTCATCTTCAGCCTTTCCTTCATCAATTTCCGCATCTACATCTTGTTCCGACTCAGTTTCTTCATCATCTTCATGATCATCATCATCATCATTTAGATCACTTTCTGGGCCTTGAATTTCAACAACTGGTGTGTCCAAATCTTCCAGATGGTCTTCATCAGGAGGTTCAACCTCATGAAGAGCCTCATCTAGTTGCTCAGCATCATCATATTTGTACACCTCAGCCCCCGCATTTTCCTCATAGTCTATCTCGGTGTCATCCACTAAACTATCTGACCCTCCAGGAGGTGTTTCATTTAGGGGCCCTGTCTCTTCTGGATCTATTGGAAGACCAGGCATGTTGTCTTCTGCAACTTCTGCAATTAGAATGAACAAATTTCAAGACTTACTATATCATTAGTTTCTTGATGGACATAAACATGACATGACTTATACACAAACTCTATAAATATATCAAAATACAAAACACAATCAAAGAAGTTTGTCCCTTTGGATGAATAAGTCCCAATACAAAATACAATTTTATAAGATTGATATGGGGATATCATTAAAAGAAATCATAATAAATAATATTTAAATCATATCATTATTAATTATTAATATTAATAGTTTTCATGTTTATATAATAATTAATATAACTTAAATTAAAATTTAATCAATAATTGACAAAATAAGGCTCGAATCATGATAAATTATTGGTTATTTAGAGATTAAATACAGTTTTGTACTTAACAGAATCTAACATGATTTTTAATCATGAACCAATTGTGTGCTTCACACTTATTTACGCATCTGATTATGATTAAAGGAGGTATAATTTGTACTGGAGGGCGTAAGAATTACCTACATGTATATGTGATGTGATTTCTCATTTGGGCTTTATCACTTAAAAACTGTCATGTTAATGACATTGGAGTTCACATACCAACAATGATCGGGTCCTCCGCCTGTTCGCTGTCTGTCTTGCTGTCCTCCGACTCTGACACCGTGGATGCCTCAGACACGAGACTGGCGGGCCTCTCAGCTTTTTCTCCACTGCCTGTGACGGCCGCTACACTGATCCCCACGAGGCTTGCATCCCCACCCTCCTGCTGGGCCTCCATCTGGATCTTCTGTATCCGACGGAGACGGTTTAACTCCTCCTGTGCAAACTTCAACTCCCGTCTCAATCTATCACGCTCCTCATTCTGACTGTTGACTGCAGCCTGTGGAACAAAAGGGGTTAAGTTAATTATATGAAGTTGTTGAGTGCAACTGTAACTTGTATAATGGAAAATACTGGACAATTAAATGTCAACTTCAGGGTGAAAAATCAACAAAGCTTGCATATTACATAAATAATGATTTTTAAGTTACTTTATCTATTATCAAAACTGAAAAATGAAAGTAAGAAAGTTTTGTGACATTTTATAAGAACATATGTTGCATGTTGGTCACAAAACATAATTTATAGCATAGAAATGTTTAAAACTTGCACGGCTGAAACAGAGGTTTTGTGTCATAATACAACCATGCTGCTGAGCTACTGCATGTACAACTCTACATTGGATTTTGCATTACTACGTTTGAAAATATATCTATAATCCTATCAAGACAGTATGCCAGTTATCTAGACCTAAAGGTTAAATGTTTTCATTCACAAACTATGAACCAGTTTATACTTCTTCATATCATTTAAATATTACAAGTCATAATTTCAACAATAACGACAATCCAAGGGTACACTTGCCCATTATTTCTAATTAAAGACTACTTTATGTGAACTTTTCTATTGGTCATTGCCACCATACACACAGTGCACACTGAACACATGCATGTAGTCACTAGAACATGAAACATACTGTCATTCACAGAACAGTGCAAACGGATTAAAGAAAATCAAATCACTTCACTTACCAAAATTTTAGAGAACTTTCAATAATTTGCAAAACTTGAGCTGATAAAGAACTTAGATAAGATAACTCTCAACTTGCAGTTACTCATTCTTGGAAAAAATCTGAATAAGAACCTATATTTTTATGCTGATTGTGATTTTGGCCAAAAAACTAAACAGATAATTCACATCAATGGCGTACATGGGAGTATTTATCCACACACACATCTGCATCTAAATTCCATTAAACAAATAGCAATTTTCATGTTAAGCTTCATTTATTTCCAATATAAATATGATTATAAACACAAAAGTTTATATATATACACTTTTATTTCTTTTATATTTGCTATACTGCAAAGCTGTGATTTACTGTATGTATACATTTAAATGCAATTAATGTTTTAATGTTTTGCAGACATAGCTTTTTATTTCTTTAATATTTGCTACACTTTAAAGCTGTAATTTACTGTAATTTGTATACATTTAAACGCAATTAGTGTTTTGCAGATGTAGCTTTTCAATCTCAAAATACAAAAAATAACTACAGCATTTTCATAAACATAAGTGTACATAGATGGATGTCTGATTTGTGAAGCAGTTCGAATTGCATTGTGATAACTCTACCACAGTAGCTATTTAAATGTTCACAAAAATACTGAATACCAATTTTTGAAACATGCAAAATTGTTTGATTTTTTTTAACCACGTTCTATAAGCAAAGCAAATCAGTAATAATTGTGTTTGTTTGCATTATTCGAACAGTTTTTTTTACATGGTGCATTTTAATTTTTCACAATCAGCCAAATTTCCACAACATGCAAAACATAAATCTAAATGGCCGCCACAGAAATGATTGAGAAACATGAAACTGAATAGCTACCATGACAGGGTGTGACAAAGAATAACATAACAATGGGGCTGACAGTCTAGAATATATCTCCATGTCTGTATAATCAAAAATGTGTACAGTTTTGGACAAAGAGTGGCAAGAACTATAGCTACAAAATTCATATGACATTATACCAACAGAAGAAAAAGCAGGAATTTCTTGACAATACTATTCAACAAGAAGATACAGAAAGATTAAGAAAAAAATATTTGGTAATAATTTCCTTTTTGCTTCTCAAGACAAAAACTGCATGTTTTTCAAAAAAAAATAATAATAATTGAATTTCCTCAATGGTCTTTAAGAAATTATCAATAAGCCACTCTGTCCAGAAACTGACAAGTCTCTTTTTGGTAACAATAAGCAGTATAAGATTCTGTTTTAGTCTGATATGTTCCTCAGTGTGCCAGTTCCCATACATGTATGTCCTGTTATCACGTTAGTATAACAGTTGTGTGGTGACAGCCTTTCAACATGGATCTTAACAATTGGCTCTAGCCTTCTATTCACCAACCAAACTTCACATCCATAGTTTATTAACTCTCTAAAGCAAAGCATATAATTTATGCCCAAAACACAAAACTTTCTGACTAAAATAAATACTTTAAAGCCAAAACATGTTCTACTTCTATGATTGAAGCAAACATTTTACATCAATCTTTATTTTGTTTTGTTTGAATAGAGAACCATTGATAAGCAATAGCAATTTATTTACATGAGTTTTGACTACCTAACAACTAGCCAGTCATACTTGCATGTTACGGGTTGGTGACTACAGGGCTACAGATTTAGCAAGGCAGAGCTGTGTTAATTAATAAACATGTACTGCTGTCTGCAAAGATGCTGCCCCTCCAGTCATAGAGACATTTAGTAGCTGATAAGCCTCCTAATTTTATATATTTAAACAAATACTTACAAATGTTTTGTTTTTTTAATTAATCAATTTTGAATGGCCTAAGTTTAATTCATCCAATCTAGCATTAGGCAGAAAAGAAGCAATTTAGCTGACATACAAGATGGAAATATCAGGTTAAGTGAAGAGAGATTTCATTTGATTGGTAACAAAGAAATATGTTCCAATTAGGACTGAATGACTGGAGAGTGTTTAGTTTTAGTTGCCTAGCAACGGTTGCCCTGACCTGAGACATTGATGCTGACATGGGATTGGCTGTTGCTCGAGTTTGTGCCTGACAAATGAAACACAAAAATAACATTAACGGTACGGAGACCACATGGACATGAACATTCCTCTAGATGCTGGCTGAAAGATGATGACGCACACGGAAAATGAGGTCTGAAATAGTGGAATGAATGTTCTAACAACTTCTGAAACACAAATTTACAGTTACAAATGTACAACAATGGGACAACATTTGAAATAGGATGACATGGTAGCTACTGGCTTCTCTAAAACTCCGCAAGAATATTTGCATTTCTTCCGTAAGTCTATTTGATGGGTAATTATGTAAAAACCTAATTTCTGTACTCCCGAATTCTTACAATTTTGGCCCAGTTTGCCAAGAACAGATTTCTGTATCAAGGCTTGTATTCTACCATAAACTGGGTACAGGAATATTTCACTGATTTGGCATAAAAAATGTCCTTACAAAACACCATTAACAAAATTGGAATTGAAAGAGATTTGTTTAAACTCCAGATAGTTCTAAATTTCTTTAAAGGACCATCATAAATACATGTATCATACTTTGCCAGGCTGATTTTTTTCTTGCTGAAAATACCATCTTAACAGCATCACTTTCCAAACCATGAATACAATAATTAACGAAACAAATATAGTGTTTTCTACAGGCCTAAAAGTGAACAGTGAAAGCGATGGTGATCAGCTACTTCAGGCACCAACACGTTTAAAAAGCCGGTAATGCATCTCAACATCCACCAGGCTAATCAAGTCCTACACCGGCTCAGCTTGATTTGTACTCTCAAATTAATCGATTAAAATATTTTAAAAACGAAACAGACCTGTATTTTAGTAACCTTTTAAGCAAAGTCAGGTCCTATAAATTTTCATCAAGCTATGCCTTGTAAAAAGACATGATATCGTCAATAATTATCTAACATACACTAAAATTGAAAACTTAAAGGGTGAACAACTTTTCACAACACCAGGATTTAGTTTTTGGAATCACCAACTATAATGAAAACCATCGAAATATAAACAAAATACAGGGGTGGTATTTCATTAACACCTTTGAAAACTTAAAAATCAAAGAAAAAAAGTTAAAAATGTAGAACAGAAATAACGGACATAATTTCATTCAGAGAATCAAGTCACTGAAGCATGACAAGATCTGAGTAAAGAAGCATAATGAATACCACCCCAGTGTACACTAAGCCTGGAGTACCTGAGTACCCTGCTACTCACCAGTAGGTTTGTGAGTATCTGGTTCATGCGGTTGGCCATGTCCCGAAGTTTGTCCATGGGAATGGGCAACGTTAGGTCTTCTACAGACTCGATCCTCTCGCCAGCTGTAAACAATCACGTTACAGTTCTTCACAAGACACTCAATATGTATCTTATAACTGCACAATACCATGTTTTCTATTCATGTGGAATAAAAAAGGGGGACCATGTTTTATTTCTGAACAAGCAGTAATATCATTGACCATAAAAATCTGTATTCCTGGCTCATTTCTCGCCAATGTTACTCTTCAAACATGATGTGCATCCCTAAAACCCTCAAAGTTAACTGACTTTTTATGGATTAACCTTTTGTTAATTACTTGAATATTAGGGAACCCAATTTTTTACCAGGAACCTCCGGATGGTAAACAGGAAGATTGTCAAACCTTAGGATGGAAATTTCATGGGGAAACCTGTTGCTTATCTTTCAAAATATCATCATCCTTTTCTAATAAAGATAAGCAGCTAAATGTCCATGCAGTTTCTATTGGTTGTCATTGTCACATCAAATCATGCTTTGTTTATGTCAACAGACATGATCGTTTAGTATTCACTTGTTAGTTCATGCAGTCAACAATTTCTGAAACGTTATACATATGGAATGTCAATATCAAAGCCACTTTCCTTCTTTCATTACCTTTGGGCATTAAAGTCATAACCTGTGATGTTTTACACCTATATCTTCATTCCATCAATACATAATATAAATATTTTTGTGTTATTAGGAGCAGTAGACAGTGATTTAAGCCACATACATTCTGTGACGGCGAGTGGGGTAGGTGAGTCCTTCATGAGGTCAAAAATCTCCGTGGTCTGGTGCTGGCATGCCGCTATCAGGTCGTTGGGCTCCCCTTCTCCCTCCTCAACCACATCCTATAGGGGTGTACAGGAAAGGGTTTTAATAATGAAAAAATGCTGTTAACTGAGCAATGTAAGAAATTTGGTTGATCTAAAACTGAATGAATTTTTTTGTGAGCATGGAAGAGCAGTCAAATTTAGCACAAGCCTGCAAGCTGTGCACTGGTAAATCACTTTCCAGGCTGATTCAAATTCTGAGTTTTAGCAGAGCTTGTTGATTTGATTCCAAGCATTAGTGTACGAATGATCATCAAAGAGTATAATTTCTATGACAAATGAAATTTCCAAATTTCAGAACAAGATCACTGGAAACAAATGCCAGTGCTCTTCCCCTTTTCTCCGAAACAAGTGGCACTCAACAATAAGTTTAGGCAGAATGAAAAAACTTGCTGCAAATAAGCATACTGTCATTGAATATGGGTGTACCAAGTTCCAATTAAACAACTCAAAAAACTGTTCAATATTATGGCCAACATACATCACCACCAAAACCTGCACACAGGATTTAAAAACTTTTTTTTAAAATTAGGCTATTAAATCTAAGTGTGTCTTCAAATAATTAAAGGTAACACTGGAATCCTTTGGTAAACCTTACAAACTGTTCAAAACAATGCATGTGACCCACCTGCACCTTGTTGGCTACTTCTGTTTGGGGAATGTTGAGGATTTCCGCTATCAGCCCCTGTCTCTCCTCCAGCACCATGGCCAGGTTCTCATCATTCTGTCGCAGCTTCTCTGTAACCATGGCAACCACTTACAGACACATGCAGGACAGCTACACAAGGGGGCACAGTCAGGATTCAATGAGTGCTTCATGTTACTATTTAGTTTTATAGACATGTTCCTGGCAAAAAGGCATTGTACATAGTAACAAAATAATTCTGCTTAAAGAGAATTTAAAAAAAACAAAAAAACAATCTCTCTACAAGTTTCTATAGCAAGAGTTGTAGACAACAATTGAGTTATCTCATTATTCAAAATCATTGCATCATCCACTGATTGCCTGGTAACCGGTTGCCTGGTAACCTAGCAGGGTGATGGTCATAACAACAGTAACAGTTCAAGAGACCCCATGCTTGTGCTCAATATTGCCCAACAATTTTATTTTCAGATTGCTAAGCATGTTTGGGCAAGCTGCTTTTTACTGTTGTATTTTGTGGGGATTCTTCGGCCAAATTTTGAAGAATTAAAAAGTTGGTAATTTAAGGAAAGGGGGATTTGGGGAAAGAAGATGAAGCTGAACTGTAACAATGAAAAACAATTAGTTTGATTTCATTTCGTAGACTTTATACTAGAATTAGGCAATATTGGAAGTTTGGAAATGCGTCCAAAATAACCGGGAAATAATAGAAAGCAAGAAGCAAAATGAAATAAATATTAAAAGCAAAATATAATGATCCTGATTACTGTTGAGATGAACACAAAATATAACTTGAACAGCTTGCCCTTGCAACATATAAGTAACATGGAATTTACAGTGAGCCATTATGATTAGTGACAGGTAGGGTGCAGTTTGGGGTTTACACATACAATGGACAGGGCTCAAAATACTCCAACATAAAAACAACCAAACCTCAACTCAAGCTAACATTTTACACACAAATCATGATGGTACAGAATGCCAGGCAGGTGTCTTTTTTAAACTGATGGCCTAATGTAAGACTGTCGTCACAATCTCAGTTTGTATACGAAAAGTCTGAACAGTGTAACATTAAGCAAACAATTCGGATAAAGGTAGAAATGTAACAGACAAATGAAGCAACCTTACAAAAGCGTTACCTGGCATAGTGTATTCATCATTTGAAAACTATTGTTTGCGAACAAGAGAGGGTGGGGGAAGAATGTCATGTTAGTATTTGGCACGAGCTAGAGGACTGCACTCATGCCGCTCTACTAGCTGCTTATCTTTTATCTTTTCTCAGAATTGTGAATTGTATCTGTTTGTATTTTTCATCTGGATGTTCTTTATGATTTGGATTGAAGGTATCGTATGATATTAAGCCTTGATTGCCGACTTCACAAAAATAAACTAAAGTGGTATTTTACGGGGAAAATTCAGCAAGATTTTGTAGCAATGAAAAGAAGGTCATTAAAGTGTGTGGTACATAAGTGACCATGTACCTTGGCATACGTTCCTTGAGTATAAAACCCCCAGAAAATCTTTACCCTACTCGTTATTTTTTGTCAAGTTATCAACTTAAGAGTACTTTTTCTATGCAAAAAAGGAACAAGAGCTGGACTTTTGAACTATTTTTGCAAACACTCAAAGTAATTATATCCGCAGTTGTTCAGAGACTTGTTTTCCTCAATAAGATTTGAACAATATAATGTTACACAAAAGTAACTTCTCTACTCCAGTTTTCAACAGGTGACTGAGGTGATAACCAAATCGCTCACAGCAAAACAGTTGTAACTGACAGTATTTCCATAGCAAGATACTACTGTGTTGCCATGAGACTCCTGAAATATTTGTGTACCGAGAGGTGTGATGACTTGAACAGCGGTGTTAATGTCGGGGGCGTTGAATGTGATGTCCTCAGGGTGGACGATGTTGTCCGCGTCAAGGTCCTGGATCTCACCCCTTTCCTCCTGGGCACTGCAATACACACATTCACAATTAAAGTTATGTAATCATTTGTAGACAACTAATTATCAAAAGCCTTTATCTGCTTAGCTTGAACTCGTTAATTGTGAAGAGAACTTTGAACAGATATAGATAAAGGCCTAGCCTTCTTTATGGGTGGAATGTATACATGCAGAAGTCCACAATGAGAATGTGTGTGGAATGTGTTCACAGTGCGACTTGCATGAACAACCGGTCATCAACATAATTCCTCCGATAAGCGTCTATTCTTTATGTATATTACAAAATTGACAGTCAAGGATCATTAACACTATTTTCTAAATTAGTTTTGAACACTACATTGCATTCTCATTTAAAACACTCAAACAAAAGCAATACATTATCAAAGCTTAGTTTCTATTCTTCATGCAATCCACTTAATTGTAATAAGACTCACACCTACATTTTATTACAATATTACAGAAAAAAGTACACAAGGGAGGTTACTCACACTTGGCTTTCTACAATAGTCTCTGTTGGAGTTGTCTGTTCCTGCACAGGGGCTTTATTCTTGTTGATCTCCGCACGCTTTTGGGCTTCTGATGCTTGAGTGATATACTTTGTCCATCTGTTTGTTAAGAAATATTCTGTTAGCTAGTTTTGAATGGCAAAGCCTAAACATTCTGCCATATTATATTAACAAGATACTTTTTTTAACTTTAAAGATGCACAATACAGATGGTGCAAAATTATTGTCTTTATTTTTAATGCATTATTGTGTTAACCTCATTTGACTTTAATGATAACAACCAAAAAATCATAAATAAGCAATATTTTGGGCTTTTAACCATGAAATTTGTGGCCACTTAGCTTAAAAAAAAATTGTTATCAAGGCTAATATTTTTTTATCTGATCATTCAAGTCAATTTATTTTGCATCAAACTACATGTATGTTGTACCCCTTAAAATGCTTGGGTAATATGTAGTGTATCCATCTGTCAGTGGAAATATGAACATGTTGCTTCCCTTACCACCCATAACAATTATAGGAACAGAGACATTTGGACAAAAACAATAACATACCAGGGTTGTTCAGGAGGTTTGTGGAATTTTAACATAATATGAACCGAGTTGTTGAAAATGATTGAAAGATATAAATGAAGTTTAATGCAATCCACATTAATAATATAAGAATGGTGTATTTCATATCAAGCTTCATGATCATCTAGATTTCTGGAATCCATGATGACAAATGAGTGTAATAGACACAAGTTATTGTCTCAACATTTGCAAAATAAAGTAATTCTACAGTATAAAAGCACCATAATTTGACAGGTTGATTTGACGCTGTTATATGTGACACAAGCGTCTTGTCTTGGCATTAATGATCACATCCTACAAATTTGGAAACTTTGTCTAAAGCAGCAACTAGTAAAAATCTTGTTCCCAAAACTTTGTTTTTTTATGTGATTTGTGGCCAGCTTGGACCCTTGTTTCTAGCCACTTTGTTGGATAGCATATATCATGTTTACAAGTTTGGCCTAGAATGTGGAATGGGAGGGAAGGGGTTTTTCACTTCTTAAGGGGCTGGGTTGTGCTTGAATCAGACCGTCATGTGCTAAAGTTGAATAGCAAAATAGGCCATCCTTAAAAAATTGTTTGAAGTGTCCTGACAAACTCTTTGAAAATGCCCACACTAAAATCTGTTTGACCACTGAAGTAATCACAAATGGTGGCATGAACAGGGTCACTAATTAACTTTGAATGGTTAAAAAGCTTCTTTAGGTGGTCCATGTGCGAAGAAGGTACGTAGAAGGTGAGAAGTACCATCCTCAGGTGAGATGTATGTTTGAGGGCTTTACTAATAATGTAACATTAATTGAAGCTTTCAGAAAGAAAACCCATATATATATAAAATTATTGACATAAGAATAAAATCATTGTGAAAACTTACATTCTCTGCTCCTCCGCTGTGCCTGCCAACAGCTTGTAGATCTGTGGTCCTGCTTTAGAAGTGTTCACCACAAAGAATGCTTTTTTATCCGTAGCGTCATTCCTAGCTAACACATTGTTCAACCATAAGAGTGGGCTGTGTTTTTTAGCTTCAGTTCGACCCGCTACGAGCTGGGTATTTTGTAATTTTAACACTAGTCTGTCTTCCTGTTTTTGTAAGATCACCATGGCCTTTTCCAACAACACTAAATGCACTTCGATCTGTTTTCTGTTGTTTATATTCCATATTAAAGGTCCATCATGTACAAGGTTATGTGATCTAATATCCAACTCCTGAAAAATAAGAAAATATTATACATAAATTTCAGTTAAAATAGCTAGGTTCTAAATGCTCATGGTTCAACAATAACATTATTTTGCAGACAAAATCCAATGTTTTTGGAAGTTTTTTATTTTCTACTAGACAAACTTTCCTATAAAACATATATAATCAACTAACACTTTAGCTTACAGTTAGAAGCTTTTCAGGTAATTGTATTTTGAAAAGCAAAATATAGAAATACATATTGATTTTATTAAATGTATTTCCAATTTCAGTAGATAAGTATATAGTATGTATTGACTATGTCTTAATAACAAAGGCAAACCTAAATCCAAAACAACTTATAACATATACACTTGTTACAACATTCACTAATTTAACACATCTACCCCACTCATATAACGTACCCTAAGTTCATCAGCCTCCGAAGAGTTATCGATGGACTTCTTGTCAATACGTCGATGAAGCTCCACCAGTCGCTGCCGATTCTCGCAGACTTTGACCTCCTGATTTACATGTGTGAGGATTCGCTTGCTGCACTTTAGCGATAACTCGAGGTTACGATACTCATCTGTGTTGGCTGTGGAAGAAGAAATATGTTCAAATTTTAAAAGCGATGCATGAAAACGCAATCACTCACGTCTTTTTATGCTTTTGCTTTATTTTTGCTTCATTTTTATTATCATGGAAAATATGATGAATTTTTAAAGTAGTTATTTGCAAATAATCATTTACATGTTATTTTGCGCTTTAAATAACTGTTTTTAAACAAAAACATGAAGTTTTTAAACAAAAACATGAAGCACCTTTCTTCAGTAAAAACATCATATTTACAGAAGGTTGTAGGTATCCTTACGTGAAGTATATTTCATGAGGTTCTCGATGAGGAGTGGGTATTTAGTGAGACGCATAAACTGTTTGGGAATGATGTCTCTCAGGGCCAGTCGCTGACACAGAGGGTTGTTCTCAGCATCCTGTGATACAAGGGGAACCAAACAAGTTAACAACACACAGTTTCAAGAGTAGAGCTTTCTTTGTGATAATGAACTAATTCATTTTTTGATTATTGAAAGTAGTATATAAATGATGAACAGAAGACAGACTAAAAAGATACAGTGCTTTGAAATGATTCCTTACTCAAGCAACTGCTTAATGACTGTACCCTGGCTCTAATTTCTCGAAACTCCTTAAGTCCCTTATAACAGGATTAAGCTAAGCTCACTATTTTTGTTTTTCAATAATTTGCGTATTATTTACTTCTTTAAGAGTTTTTATACTTTAAATAGAACTAATCTTTATGATAATCACAATAAACCATTTTTCATACATCAAATTTCAGTTTTGATATGTATGTTGGCTAATTGAGAAAGCTACTTACCGGTAAGCCTATTAAGAAGTTTCAAGAAATTGGAGCCTCATGTCTAAATAATCAACACTTGATCAAAGCAAGACAAAAGGAATAGTTGCACGTACATAATGGCAAAACCACAATTTTTTTTTAGACAAGATAAACTCATTCAAACTCACGGCTAGTAGTTGAGCTGTTTTGGTTTCCTTGCGGAGGCGTAGCTTGAGTTGTTCGAGCATGTGTGACTGGTTACGACAGAACACCGCACACCCGTGCTTGAAGTTCTCGCCCTCATGATTATCAAACTATAAAAAAACACATATATCAAAGCATTGACTTTACCTAGATTTCTCATTCATACAAACACCAGTGTACAGCAGTCACATGACCCAGCTCATGCTGGGGTCTGTTTGAGTAGGAGTAGGAGGGTTTCCTGCCCAAAGCAGTGTGAAGAAGCCAAGGCTCCTTTTGACATTGTTTCCAAAGCTATTCATATCCATTTCATGGAACTTCCTTGTGTTTTTGATGCAAGGGTCTCAGCAAAAATGTAAATAGATTGAACTCAAAAGATCTCAATCCCAATTTTAAGATTAATCCTGACCTTAAGAACCCCTGTACAAAACAACAGAATCAGGCAAAACACAAAATAGTGGCACCATTTTGAACTCTACCGTTCCATAGCTGCTTTCCAGTTATCTTCATCTAAGCAATAGGCATATACTGGTTCATGCTAAGCGCTAAACAAGAGCAAGTGGTGGCAAAGCTTATCTGTTATCTTTTAGGCCAAATGAGGGACTTAAATTGGCAACTATTAAATCCAAAGTTAAGGGTCTTACGAAACAAGTGCATATTGTCAATGGCAATGTGAATACTAAGTTCAATGTAAATAGCTTGAAAGGTCTTTCAGCTATATCCAAGGCTAGATAACTTGCAAGACTATGTCACCAAGGCCATCAGTGATCCATTTACAAACAGAAAATTTCCTCATTACTTGGATTCAAACTTACTGAATAGTACATGTAGGTCATGACAGTAAGATGTAAAATGTAGAAGGTTTCATTACTGTGAAATCATTAATGTTCGTGGGGCATTAATGTTCGTGGTTTTCGTGGGTAGGGTGATCCACAAATTTAAGATCCCACGAAATATAGACCCTTAATTCACTTTTTCAACTGCCATGTTATGTTCATACTAGTTTATTCGTTACAGAGGCCGCAGTATACAACGTTTATACCTGCCTCACTGTATATTTTACTATTATTGCTTTGTTAATATATTATATCAGCCTTTAACAAATAATAAACCAAATCAATTAAATGTGTTTTTATGAACCAAATGACAGAAGCAGGTGTTTAAACGTGTGCTGTTAATGAAAATCTTCAGGTTTACTAGATGTGCGTGATGAGTGTAGTACTCGATTTTTTTATTTAATGAAATTATTAATCGATTACATTGGAGGTTAATGAGCACCAAAAATAAAAAAACAAGAATTCAAGTACCCACGAAATTGTATTTTTTCGGCAAACCACGAAATTTCATGCCAACAAATATAAATGATTTCACAGTATATTATTTATTCTTTCTTTATAAGAATTTATATAACTAGCAGTTCTAAGCAAACTACCGGTAGTTACAAATACAGCTTAACTTTTAATGTGAATCAGAAAATCTCAAGGGTCATTCAAGTAGCTACAAGTCAAAATTACCCTTTGTAAAAGGAGATCTCCTACTGCTGTGACTACAGACTTTTCCTTGCGCCGTTCCTTCATAGATTTGTTAAGGGCACCTGTATTAAATATAAGCAAAACAGTTAAAGGTTGTACAGGGACACTAAATTGGTATTAAGTTCTGGAAGTAATAGTTATTATTCAGCATTGAATATTCATGGGGATTTCCAGTATAACAAACCAAATCTTATCATTTTTTTTAATTTAATAGATTTTAACATTATACAACAGCTGTATTTCTAGTACTACTAATATCATGAAACCTGATTTGAGATTTTTTTATCAAGTTACATTAAACGCACAGAAATATTTCATGATTTATTTGAACCACATGGTACAACCTGCTTTAAGGGGAAAAAAACAACAGAATATACAAGTTCGGAATAAAGTGTAATGTATGTATTCAACCAACCAAACTCGGGTATGAAACTGCAGGTACTCACCATGAAGTTGAATCATGGTTTCCAAGTTAGGAAATAGACTCTTAGTGAATTCTAGACTAATGGATTGCTCATGTTTCATAGGCTGATAGAACAGCTTGTCCAGAATCTTCAGATTACGAACATGGCACTTCTCCGTGTAAAACAGCTCTGAAATAAGTTGAAGAATGGTTTTGAATAGCATCCATCAAATTTTTCAATTAGGTCTAAAAAAAAAATATGTCTGTTTCGGGTAACCCGACCCTAACTATAAAAATGCGCCGACCCTAACTATTTTTTTCCGTTTCTGAGCAAAAAAAATATTCGTTAGGGAATAGAGAGTTAAGAAGGGCGGATAAATGCAGATTTTAATCAGAATTATTGTTTATATGATAAAACAAAGTCAGGCAATGACAGTAATGTAGGAAAGACTGCCATGTGCAAGAAAACACTCTGAACTTACGACAGATTTTGAAAAAAAATTAAAAAAATTCCCTACCTACCGGTACCTACCTAGAAATTTTGGGAAGGTTACCCTAAACAAACAATTATTTTTTTTAGGCCTTAGAAGTAGCTTTAGGTCACATTTATACAATCGCCTGACTAAAAGTAAAGATTCTTGTATCTTGTAATAGTGATGATATCCCCAGTAAGATAAGTGCTCCATACAATCTAATACATACAGTTGAACACCGTTAATCCGAAATCGTAGGGACCCAACAGGTTATTTCGGAATAGCGATGTGTTCGATAAATAATTTTCAAAAAATGACAGCATTCCCGAATTATAGATGACGTGAAATACTAAGTCGTGAAGATTGCAATGTCGGTTACACGCTACCAATACGGTAGCATTCGGTTTGAGAGGTCTTTCATATACGAAAATATTTGTTTATTTTTTCGGAACACGTATTGTTCAGTAGCGGGTCTAGTGAGCAATGCGGCAATCAAATCTGATGAGATAGACATTTTCGAATGATATTCAGGTTGTGCATGTAAGCTTATTTATACTCGCACTTGGGCCTTGCCCATTCAGAGAGTGTTATTGTTAGTCATTCAGGTTCTTTTAACCAGTGTATACACACTACACCACCCAAATGAATCGCTCATTTTCTGACATCAATGTTTGTAACATATGCGTGCTCAATGTCATTCTTTTAACAAGCGCTAATTGTGCTCCAATGTCACCTCAAGCCGATGCCCAAGTGCATTCGAAGTAAGGTGTGAAAAACCTTGACATGATCCAGTTTGAAATAAAAATTGATAAATAAATGTGAAATACCCAATCAGGACTATAATTTTTACTTCGAAATAGCGATTATTTCGGACTATCCAATTCGGATAAACAGTGTTCAGAATAGCGGTGTTCATTTGTATTTAATACGGTTGTTTGAAGTTACCCATCCCCAGACTGGCCTTTATAATATACATTGTAGATGAACATGTATGAATATTACCAAGGCTGGGGCTTTATTCAATTACCAACCTCGCTCAAACTTGTATTTAAGAGCAGAATCTGAGTGCTTTCATTGGACAGTAAAACTAACTTGCCAATAAACTGAACGGAACAACTATGGGGTGGCCATCATTTTATATAATTCTTCCTTTTGCTCTTCACTTTTCCAGGCTTCAAACTCAAGCCAGCAAAACACCACAAAAACATTAAAACTTGTCATTAAAACTTTTAAATCTTGTACAATCCCCCATCCTATTTCCAGACTTACCATTGATGACATCCTGGCGTTTCTTCTCCTTTGGTTTCAGTTTGCGTACCGTGTCCTCACCGAGCACTTGTTTCAGGGAGGGTAACTCTGCCTCCACCTCAAAGTCGGAGTCTTCCTGTATCTGAGCCGTCAATGTGTCCATTGAGTTACTCGGGCTCTCTTGAGACCTAGGCGGGAAACATAAATGTATCTTATTGAATTACCTTATTTGTGAAATTTATGGAATTTGAAAATATAAAATTTTCAAAAATATGTAACTCTCAAATAAAATGTAAGCATTATTATAGCAATTTGGACATAGGAGAATTCTAATACAGTTGTTTATGTTTATGTTCGAAATTCTTTTTCTTTTTTAAACCTTTTTAGAACTTTCCAAGTGTTTCAAGTACTGAAGACAATGTCATCTAAGTAAGCATGGTTATATCATTTTGATAGTAACAAGTCTGTTGTATTACAGTGTAAGCCATGGTTGTTGAGCTGGTATCTCTTTTTTCATTTACATGTGTGCTTGTGTACACAAAACTACAGCCATGAAGAATACCCCAAGAAGCTACCTGGACACAGAAATGGCTGTTCTCTCACAGATTGTCAGTTTTGACACTTTTTAAAAAAGTTTTCTCAGAATCGAATTTGGGCATCAATGCCTTCAATACATTCATATAAGATAATTCACAATAGAACAAATCTCAAATGTTTGGTAAAATTGATGAGAAGTTCATTTTTCATAAAGCGTTAGTAACGCTTTCAGCCATAAAACATCAATTTTCGAACTTAAATATGATAAATTGCAATCTGATCTTTTGACAGCAGTCTTATATCACTGGTTTCCAGACATTTACGCAAAAATTGGCTCATTCAAAAAAATGTCAAAACAATCAATCTGTGAGAGTGCAGGTTTAACATGTGAAAAGTGAAAGATATGGCAGGTGCTCATAACCATGCTAACCAGCATTTCTATGAAATTTCATAATTAAACTTTTTTTCAGTTATATGTGACACAATAATTTGTAATGGGACAAGATGTGACGAAACTTGACATACTAAACTATATAGCCCCCACATAAATCTGTCTGCTGGCTTTATTTAATGTTACTTGAGTACATGAAAATATACTTGTGTGCTTGTTATAATTACTTGTGTAATCACAAATTTTACATGTGTGATAGTTTTTAAACAAATGTTTTTAAGAGTGCTTAGTTACATAGCAAACTTTGTGTGTTTTATACTTTTTTGTTGTGTTTTTGTGTATCTATTGATGTTTTTTGTGGATAACAATGCCTAACATAGCATATTTTATTTTGGTACTTGTGGTACTAGTGTAAAAACAAATTTTACTAGTGCTTGTATACATAACAAGTGCTACCTGTGTATAAGTATACAAACAAAGTTTATGTGTGTGCTTGTGTACATAACAAATGCTACTTGTGTGCTTGTGTACATAACAAATGCTACTTGTGTGCTTTTTCACTTTGCTCAACCTTTGCACTATTGTGTTCACATTTTCTATACCTGGTGCACTTTACCTTTATATCATTGTGCTCTAACAAACCTGAGTGAGTGACTGAACGATCCTGATGACCGAACAGGCACAGGGGCATCTTCAATATTCGAATCTCCCGTGTATGAGCGGCGCCAAAGCTTTCGAGCCTAGACATCACCAATGATAACATGATAGTTATATAAACCATGAAAGAAAATAGCCAACACATACTTGATGCTGGTCGTTGATGAACCCGGCGTGATGGTACGAAGTGTGTTTTCATCCATCTTCAGATCGCTGAGCGAGCGCTTTTGCACCTTACCCCGCTGAAACCGTGTATAAAGCATGGTTTGTGTTACGGGTTAATAGGCTTGTAGCATACAAGGCAGTTATTTCAGGTGCATTTTTAAGGGATGTGAAGTCTTCTTGTTGGAAGAAGAATGCCCTAAAAACATTAGTTATAGACAAACATATTGATGATAATACATAATATTAGAATCAAAATGGTTGTTAGATTTCTTTAGCGATACCTTCTTTATAGATTATATGAGTGTCATTATAAATCAATTCACATCCCTTACAATTCCAAACCTTTATCGTAAATTGTGGAAAACACCGAGTGTTAAACACTTTACACCTTTTACCAACAAAAAACGCTAAGCGTTACTATACTTTTTCATGATATATGAATGAACAAGAAAACGCCAATGTTTGAATGTTGTTGATGTTGTTTCTTTCTGTCAAATTGGAGGCATAACGCAACTATTCTGATAGCCTTGCTGTACACATGAGCTTGTATTTAGCAATATTTGTACCAGGTTGAATTTGAATATCTTCAACAGTTTAAGAGTTATGACCAGGTTTATACAACTACCTGACGAAGACGTGGACAACAACATCAAGGCTCTGACAATACCTCACAAACAAATTTCTTTCAAATAATTGATGAGCTAAAATTGTCAGATGAATACAAACTTTTAATTTCAGAGTTTTCTTTACTACAATATATATTTATTTATCTTCTGTTTTTAAACAAAATGGCAGATGCACACATATTTATATAATTACTACTCGATTTTTTCCAAAGGGTCACCTATTATTATTTTGATTTTGGAATTTTAAGCTGTAGAACAAATTACGAACCATTTACTTATATACTATCAACACTGTTTAGTCAGACTTTTGGATAAATGATCATTTTTAACATTTAATAATTAAGTGAACTGACATCAAAAATGATGTCAAGATATACATGAAATTATTGCTATATGTATATAAAATATAAAAAAGAAAACAATTTAATTTATATAATCTTTAGTCAGATATAAATATGACTGAAAATAAGGATAAAACCTGACATTTCATATTTCTTACATTAGTTGTACTGTAGTTATGGCCCTTGAAAATTTAAGGCTTAGGTGACCCTAAGCAATTTGTCGAGTAGTATTCGTGTATTTCACAACAATTCTTCCAAAACAGGACATAAAACATTGTGATTAATTTTCATTTACCAATGATGAATGATAGCGCTGAAAGTGTTGAAAGGCTGTGAATGCAATAAGGCCTAAAAAGTATTATTTTGTTTCTGGTTTCATGCCACCAAGGCAATAAAAATGTTTAGAGTCGGGCTTAGAGTCGGGCCAAAAAATAGGGTAATTCAGGAAACCGGAAACAAAAGAATTTACGCTTAGTTTTACTCCTAAGCGTTATTTAAATTTTTCCCGATTTTATTCAAAGGCAATAAAAATCAAATCCAAAAAACCTTTCCAGTGGCCTTTAACTGTTACCGATAAGTGCTTGTCATTCAAATTGATGAACTTTTAATACAATTACGTAGTTTCATAACAGCTACTGAAAAACCTATATATACCAGGATGTAGGAACATCACTTTCATCTCTCAAGTGTATTGCTATTGTAAAGTTAATTAAATGAAACCTGATATTGGCGGAGGACGTTATGAATATTTGTAGTAGATAAAATAAGCAGGGTCTTTTAGTCAACTCATTTCCATTTTCTGCATGATAATCTATAATTATCTATTCCCCTCGGATCAATTTTAGATTCTTCAGCTTGTTTTCAAATTCACATTTAGGTTGCAATCTTATGAACATATTTAAATATAGTGGTCTTTCAATTCATACTTTTAAAAGCATTTATAACACCATTCATCCCATATTGAAACCCAGCGCAATAATTATTTTAACATGTGACGTCAAAAAGTAGGTCTGACGAACCCTGATTTTGATTTGCGATACTAAGGTCCTACAGCCTAAAAACACAGGTTTCTTACAAAAATTGATCATGTATGAATAAAATCTTATTCCTTGCTAAAATAAATCAATCCAGGTTAATGATAGCACTTATTCCATGACATTTCTTGTTTCGAGTGTAATACAACCATAACCTGTTTTATTATATAACAATATTGTAATAAATCATCATTTCTACTAAATGAGCATGAAACTTTTTATTGGGGAAAAAAAAATCAAAAAAAAATCTTAAATTTTTCACAAATAAATGTGTCATGTGATAAAAACAAATTTTACATTCATTGTCGTTTAATACAAAACTTTGTGAAACAAAGTTATAAAGCTAGCCAAAGTATCGCATAATAACTTTTCCGCAATGCGTTTTCATTTTGTGTATCAAATGGCAATCTATGTGTGTTAAGAAGAAGTACAATACTTTATGCCACCAAAAACCAATATGTTGTGCACAAATTCAAGCAATATTCTGTGCATTAGGAGCTTATAAGTTTAAACGCTTTGCAAAACAACAAACACGTATATGTCAAGGTCAGAAATATTCATAACAATAAAAACCAATATATATAATATTATTTTAAAATACCTTGAAAAAATAGTCAAATCGTTTTCATAAATCTGATGTCTGATGTAATATCTCACAGCATTCACTGACAGATTAGAACCTAAAAGTTATAAATATTGTGATATATTTTTCAAAGGAACGCTAGTATTGACTTAACATAGATACAAATGAACCTACCAAGTCATCCCGGCCCTTCATGCTCTCAGACCTCTGGACATCGGAGTTTTTCCTGGAAAAATAAAAGACACATTGTCAGAAAAGTAGGAACAGAAACCGAGTCAAGATAAAGTTACTGGTTACAATTCCTCAGAAGTTACTAAGGATCACAAACTTAAGTAGCTGATTAAGATTGAGATTGTTTCCTTTTGGGGTCCAAAAAGTCTTTAAAATAAAAACATAACAAAAATGATACCTAAACAAAAATTGTGAGCTTAGCTTAATACTGTCATAAGGGACTTAAGATATCTCCAGAAATTGGGGCATAGGCCCCAATTCAATAAAGGATTTTATTTGTGACATCAAAAATGGTAAATCTGTTGTAACATCACAGTTGGTAAAAAGTTAATTGTTTTTTAATCCACAGTTTTTTCATATAAAAATTATATTTATCCATATAATGAATACATGATGCTAAAATGATTTCACTTGACGACTAAGATGTTTATTGAAGCAGGCCCCTAGTTCACAAACAGCAGCATTGCTTCTGCTTACAAGTAAATAGCAGGAATACAGAATGGATCAGTTTAATTTCCTATATTGTACTTAAACACAGTCATAGGATGGTTCATTTAGATGCAAAAGCCTTCAAGCATGCATGAATAAAAAACGGAATCTGCCATTGGACACAAATGACATGCCTAGCCCACAATTATCATAAACACACAGTGTACTTGGTAAACTTTCTATGCCGGTCTTGTGCATGGAAGTCATACAATTATCATAAACACACAGTGTACTTGGTAAACTTTCTATGCCGGTCTTGTGCATGGAAGTCATACAATTATCATAAACACACAGTGTACTTGGTAAACTTTCTATGCCGGTCTTGTGCATGGAAGTCATACAATTATCATAAACACACAGTGTACTTGGTAAACTTTCTATGCCGGTCTTGTGCATGGAAGTCATACAATTGTTATGACTTGGGAGTTTTGACATATTTGATCAATCATATTTATAGTTATTATTTATTTGTAATCATAAACACAAATCAAAAATGGTTCATTGTTAGTTATATTGGTGGTGGGTGAATCTGCCGTACAACAAACTGATCCAGCTGTTCAACAGAAAGCCATCGTCTATCTCCAGTTCTATAAACCTCACCTGAATGTCTGTCTACAGAAGTATAGAAAACTCTTACCTTTTCTTGAAACTCATGCTCCAACTAGTACTTGATGATGACACATTTGGAACTACTTTCTGTTCCATGATTTACAAAGTTCACAAGATTCCTCATAAACAATAGTCTCATTCAACTTACTGTCATATAGAAATCACTGTTTTAATGAATCCAAAATTCCTACTTAAATTTTGATGTCTTGTGTTCATCAGATCAACCATATATACTCAACCAGGGTATAAATAAATGTACCCAATTCTGAGTAATAATTTCGCTATAACATTGGGAAACTCCTAGGAAATCCTTCCTTTCCACTTCAGTAAATTTGGAGCATTAAAGGATAAAGGTTCTATCTGCTTGTTTAGTTAATGTCACATAGAACCTTATCGCATTAAGGCCTCCAGCTAATCACTAGCCAACAATCCATGGTCTGGTTATTTTTATAAAATAATTCTATACATGCACTATGTCTATAAACTAATCTATATTCTGTACTCTATTCTTTATGATTTTATTAGTTATTTTATAGTTCACAGTGATATTAATAAATTATTTCCTTTATGTTAAAAAACTGATCATAAAATTAATGTATTTAAGTTTATTACAACAATGTTTATCAAGTAACGCAACATTCATTGCAAATGAAATTTAAAAAAAAATCACTTTAATTAGTTAAGACTATTTTTGACTTCAACTTGATAATTGATGATGGTAACTTGTATTACTGTATGGAAATCCCTCTTGAGTTTGCAAGCCTACAGTCAGGAAATATACACTTGGGACATATGGTGAGATGCAGCGCTTTGACGTATCAGAGAAGTATACTCAGCAACAAAGAAGCAGCAGATACGGACAACAGAAAGAATAGACCACCATGGCACAGAATATTTCAAAGAAAAGATATAGCCACAGAATTATCCAAATTCAACTATTCTTGAAAAAAAAAGTACTAACTGGATGCATGAGGTCAAAAACTGGTCTACAGTAATTGCATTTATATTGATTATCCCTAAAATGTACATGACTTTAACTATTAGGCGAACACATGTTTTTCTCTTTCCATAACAGCAAAACTATTATTCTGGACATTAACTACTGTACATGAAATCAAGAAAAAATCCATCCTAAAATATCCCAAACAGCAAAACTAATATTCTGGACATTAACTACTGTACACAAAATCAAGAAAAAATCCATCCTAAAATATCCCAAACAGCAAAACTATTATTCTGGACATTAACTTCTGTACACGAAATCAAGAAAAAATCCATCCTAATATATCCAAAACAGCAAAACTATTATTCTGGACATTAACTACTGTACATGAAATCAAGAAAAAATCCATCCTAAAATATCCCAAACAGCAAAACTATTATTCTGGACATTAACTACTGTACACGAAATCAAGAAAAAATCCATCCTAATATATCCAAAACAGCAAAACTATTATTCTGGACATTAACTACTGTACACAAAATCAAGAAAAAATCCATCCTAAAATATCCCAAACAGCAAAACTATTATTCTGGACATTAACTACTGTACACGAAATCAAGAAAAAATCCATCCTAATAAATCCAGAACAGCAAAACCCGGATGAGTAATGCTATTAACACTTCAATAAACAGCATAGAACAACAATGAAACTGGAACAATGCAAAATTACAGCATTTGGCCTCTGTGGTAGAAAAAACCTTGTAATAAGTGCATGGTGCTTGTTTGATGTCTTACATTTTGCAGCTTTGTCAGTCATAGAATGCATTCATTAATTGCAGAATAATTGCCGCCCAAGTGCTTCAAGACACTGAGTAGAGGTCTACACACAATTTTATGTTAGTGGCACTTGTACAACACTATTACTATACCAACAAAACCACGTTTAAGATGGTATGGTAGATAAAACCACTGTAACAACTGCATTTTATATGAGAGTTGCACCAATGGAATGCAAGTGATCGTGAAACATAATTTAATTATATGATAATATACTTGCTGTAGCTGGTTTGCGGAAGCTATCTAAGAAGTATTGCACTGCACCATCCACAAACATATTGTAAAAGCAAAATTGTCCTTTAATGTCATGACTAAAATTTCACGAGTGTTGCCTGTCGGGAGTGCCCATTTTTATACCTTCAACATATTGACCCCAAAATTAACATGGGTCAACCACTGACCATGACCAGTGTGCATACCAAGTTTGGAGACTCTGCACCAAATAGATAATAAGATATTGGTCAGAAATGCAAGCACAACACTGACCATGTGAACCACTGTAATACAAACCATTGAACAAAACAATGAAAAAAACAGGAGGCAGCTTACTTGTACATGAATCTTTGGTAATCAATGTCAAAAGAAGAAACAATTTTCAATTTAGAAATAAAAGGGTCCAACAACCATGAAGAACGTGAAAAAAGACAATACTGCATTGTTCTCAATGGATCATTTTGGTAACACCAAAGAGAAGAGTGTACAAGAGAAAGCTGAGAACATGTCGAGGGTACAAGAGAAAGCTGAGAATATGTCGAGAATACAAGAGAAAGCTGAGAATATGTCGAGGGTACATGAGCTGAGAATATGTCGAGAATACAAGAGAAAGCTGAGAATATGTCGAAAGTACAAGAGAAAGCTGAGAATATGTCGAGGGTACAAGAGAGTCGAGGGTACAAGAGAGAGCTGAGAATATGTCGAGGGTACAAGAGAGTCGAGGGTACAAGAGAAAGCTGAGAATATGTCGAAAATACAAGAGAAAGCTGAGAATATGTCGAAAGTACAAGAGAAAGCTGAGAATATGTCAAGGGTACAAGAGAGTCGAGGGTACAAAAGAGAGCTGAGAATATGTCGAGAATACAAGAGAGAGCTGAGAATATGTCAACGGTACAAGAGAGTCGAGGGTACAAGAGAGTCGAGGGTACAAGAGAAAGCTGAGAATATGTCGAGGGTACAAGAGAGTCGAGGGTACAAGAGAAAGCTGTGAATATGTCGAGGGTACAAGAGTCTCGAGGGTACCAGAGAGTCGAGGGTACAAGAGAAAGCTGAGAATATGTCGAGGGTACAAGAGAAAGCTGAGAATATGTCGAGAATACAAGAGAAAGCTGAGAATATGTCGAAAGTACAAGAGAAAGCTGAGAATATGTCGAGGGTACAAGAGAGTCGAGGGTACAAGAGAGAGCTGAGAATATGTGGAGGGTACAAGAGTCTCGAGGGTACAAGAGAGAGCTGAGAATATGTCGAGAATACAAGAGAAAGCTGAGAATATGTCGAAAGTACAAGAGAAAGCTGAGAATATGTCAAGGGTACAAGAGAGTCGAGGGTACAAGAGAGAGCTGAGAATATGTGGAGGGTACAAGAGTCTCGAGGGTACAAGAGAGAGCTGAGAATATGTCGAGGGTACAAGAGAGTCGAGGGTACAAGAGAAAGCTGAGAATATGTCGAGGGTACAAGAGAGTCGAGGGTACAAGAGAGAGCTGAGAATATGTCGAGAATACAAGAGAGAGCTGAGAATATGTGGAGGGTACAAGAGAGAGCTGAGAATATGTGGAGGGTACAAGAGAGAGCTGAGAATATGTCGTGGGTACAAAAGAGTCGAGGGTACAAGAGAGAGCTGAGAATATGTGGAGGGTACAAGAGAGAGCTGAGAATATGTGGAGGGTACAAGAGAGCTGAGAATATGTCGAGGGTACAAGAGAGAGCTGAGAATATGTCGAGGGTACAAGAGAGAGCTCAGAATATGTGGAGGGTACAAGAGAGAGCTGAGAATATGTGGAGGGTACAAGAGAGAGCTGAGAATATGTGGAGGGTACAAGAGAGCGCTGAGAATATGTCGAGAATACAAGAGAAAGCTGAGAGTATTGTCAAGAATACAAGAGAAAGCGCAGAACATGTTGATGGTACAAGAGAGAGCTTAGAATATGTAGAGAACACAGAAAAAGCTGATAATTTGTCAAGTGTACAAGAGAAAGCTGAAAATATGTCGAGGGAACAAGAGAGAACTGCATATTTATGCTCATGGAACACGGCTAAAAGCATCAACACATAAAGGATGAAAACGGGCAAAATTCCATGTAAAAATACAAGAGAGATAAAAGCTCAGCATTGGGGAGAGAGAGAGTAGTAACTGGTAGTTATATGATCTATACTGCAATACAGGATCCAGCAACATTCGAGCAGGAGATTGGTCACCTACTTCATGAGTCTAGTTCCCGCCGGAAGAGACAGCGAGCTGGGGGTGTTCAAGCTGATCCTGCGGTTCTGTCTGGTACACGATAAAGGAGACGATGATTATATTGATTCATATCAGAGTGGACCAGAGTAAAATATGATAACGTCTATCACAGTTTTATTTTTACTTTTTTTGCTAAGGTAGTTCTCATAAGAAAGAATGCATCTTCTGTATCTACATCTGCTCTACATTAAAACAGAACAACTGTGTCAAGTTCAAATACACGTCTGTGCAAAGGTATGTTAGAATTTGTGGGGATATTCACACGCTATATACTATCAGATCTACTGATTTATTGTTAGTTAAATTGAGTCGTGAACAGACCAATATAGTAAAGGACTACAAATCTTTGAGCTGGATGAGAATGAAAATACAAGGTGTACTCAAGTAAGTTTAGGAAGTAAAGTTTTTATTAAATATAGGGTCACCCTCTAAATTACAGGCCAGCCCACTGACTTATGAGACATTTTATTTAATGAACATTTTTACTCTGGATTCCTATCCTGTATGGTTGCCTGGTAGTAAGACAATTGGTACCCATCCACTTAACTAGCTGCTGGGTAAAAACCAGCTATTATATTAGCCTGTAAATTCCCTTGAACACCCAAAACAAGTTTCTTAATCTATGACTACATGGAATTATAAAAATATCGAGCCAATTGTTCAGACCTTTGTTATATTAACAACGCTGCTAATTTTATCATTGTTAACTTTCCAATCTTTACTGCTTTAGTAGTTTAATGGATACAGTATTTCTAGCAAGTTTTGAGACAACTGGTTCAGCTGTATTTGTTTTATTTAAAGATGCACTCTTACTCCCAAATAAGATTTACCACAATAAATACAATTGTTTAAATATACCAAAACAGTTGAATAAATGTCAAAAACAATGATTCTTATGAAGCATACCAAGTTGAATTTGAAAGAAAGGTGCAGAAAACACGGTATTTCTACCTTATGAGATGAAAGTGAATCACAGTAAATATTTTAGCATTCACCAATCATTTAATACTTTTTGCGTTTTCAGCCATTAAATACATGATTTTAATCGTGTTATCAGTAATTAATATTTTCCATAAAACATTTTTTAGTAAGCAGTTAAAGATTTATCACTCAAAATTGATGTTTGTTATACATTATTTTGTTTGTATTTGTTTTGAATAAGAGTGTTACTTTAAATATATTAGTAAATCATCAAATGCTTCACCTTTAACTGTTAACAACGACGTCGTTAATCACGCTGTTACCTTTAACAAAGTTCTGAACAAGCAGCCCGTTATGTGCATGTCACTGAGTGTATGTTCAGCAGTGGGCTCAGGGTACATGCTGGATATATCGGTATTACATGACCGGCTCTACTCTTTATTCTAGAACTCACCTTGGAGACGACATGGCATTTTTTCTATTGTGTCTAGAATGAAACAAACGAAATATATGAAAACAAGGATAGTAATAAAAACCAAAAACTGACTCAAGAAGAGAACAAAAGGTTTTTAATTTCTGGTAATCGTATTCTTTACGGCAAAATTGATTTAAAAAGAACAGTTTTAAAAGAAAGATATTTGACATTGTTCAAATCAGTCGAAGTATTTGATAGAGGTAGAGAGATGATTATTTCTCTGGTTTGGATGCTGAATATGCTGAATATGTTGAATATTTTCACATGATGTGGCCTTTGATACACGTCCAACATGCTCTATTGTCAAGGAAATAAGTCATACATTGAAGATGATTGAATATCTCATTATATGTAGGAGTACTCTAAAAGGCTAGGTTCCATGTACTTCGATCGTACCAGTATGCATTCCTCCATCAGTGATATCGTTACATGAAAACATTTTGAAATGTTAAACAAGAGGATGCCAAGTGATTCAAAGTAATAGATCCCTGACTTCATGCAGGTCATAGCAATAAGGTTTCTTTTTACACATACCAGGCTGAGATCAGTGAGCTTTACACTGCCAATAGCTCGCATGACCACTAGAACATGGCGGTCAACATACACCAGACTCGGTAAGAACTTTTTATACACTAAACAGTGTGTATATTAGCATGTGAAAGTCGCACGTGATGAGTACAGAAAAATACTGACAATATTTTTAAACTTAATGGGATTTACATGGTAGACAAGCACAGTTATTTTCGAATTTGAAGAATTCGCAAAAACTGTGAAAAATACTTTAGTTGGAAGCGATATGATACATCAGTAATTAAGATTCAATGTGTTATACACAATGATATCTGTATAATATAAGTTTTCTTTTTAGCCCAATATTATCCGAAAAAAAAACAAGTTAAGATTATTACATTAAAGCCATGATAAGGAATTGGATGCTGTTTCATCAGGACTCTTAGGGGCAATTTTGTACCTTAGGAAGGAGTTGAAACACTGTGGTGATACCGTTGTAAAACTCTCTATTGAAAAGGTACAAGTTGCTCCTACAATTCTTGATGAAAAACCTCTTTGGACCTGCTTACATCAAGCAATGCTGTAAGTTTTTTTGGAGATATTTTGCTGTTTAAAATAATTCCCAGGTACACAAAACTTTCAAGGATTCTTAAAATAACAGCGCTCAGAAAAACGGATCCCAAGATTGTTCACTGACATAATTTTTGTATTGTTCTTTAAAGCCTTAGCGAGCTACTGATTGAAGTGCCAAGCCTACAGGTAGCTTTCTTATAAAGCATAAATCATTGAAGAAACACAGCAGGGGGATGCAAAAGATACATACCTGGTTGTTGTAAAATCATTCGCTGGGCCTGATTTCTTTATATACCTACTCAAAATACATCAGGCAACCTCGTAAATAAGGTATATATTGAGCTGAGCTCTTATTTAACTACTTTATTTGTATCTCATATATTGAAGATTACTCAACATATCTTTCCATACTACTCAAAACTTTGACAAGTTCATGTAAAACAACATCTCCACAGCACTTATGATTAAACTCATTTTTGACCCCAACTTCCCAAACAATGTATGCCTTTGATGTTATGCCTTCATCTGCAAGCATGACAATTAACAAAGAATTAAAAGATGGAAGTATCATTTATTAACTCTTCAATGGTCAAGTCAAAGTTATGAAAGTATGACCTACCTTGAAATAAAAATCTCCAACATAAAAAGCATAAGTAAAATATTTCCAACTCATATGATCTTACTTTCCAGAGGTTTCCGGGTCCGGACTTCTGTTCTCGAATCTGGTGACCAGCTTGTTCACAGAGTGGCCTTGCTCTTTAAATGCGGCTGAAAAAAACAACAGAAAAATGTCCTTTATATCATTCCCCTATTTAAATCTCTACAATGACCAACATTTTTTATTGTAATTATTATTGTTATTTATTTGTCATTTCATTCCAACTTTTATTCCGTCCATATAATGTATGACTTCATATTCCAACTTTTAAAAATCCCTCCATGTAATGTATGACCTTGCATTCTGACTTAAGAATCCCTCCATATAATATATGACATTGTCTACTGACTGAAACCCCTCCATTTAATGTATGACATTGTATTTTGACTGAAACCCCTCCATTTAATGTATGACATTGTATTCTGACTTTGCAATCTATACATATAATGTATGACACTGTATTATGACCTTGAAATCCATACATAATTATAATGTATGACAATGTTTTCTGACATTGACATCCTTCCATATAATGCCTGACATTGTATTTCGACTGAAATCCCATCATTTAATGTTTGACTTTGTATATATTCAGACTTCGAAATTCAGCAATATAATGTATGATATTGTATTAATGATTCCAATTTTAAAACATAGTTTTCCCACTTTACAATGTATGACAATATATTCTCACCTGGAAATTCCCCTTTCAATGTAAGATATTTTGAAATCCTGTTTTTAAATGTGTGACATTAACACACCGATCACCACCATTGAGTGTTTAATTGACTGTTAATATTGCATCTTATGACATTTCGTCACTTTACCTTTCATAGATGGAAATGGTGTTTATCTATCCATATCACATATTTGTGGTTTAAATCTATGTAGGAAAGCAACATTTCCTATAACTGATATCCCATGTATTTCCATTAACAGTCCATATCACAAAAGTTTCACAACAATCTCAGTGATGTAGAATGGTTTACTAAATTATGCCTTGGAGTAACATGTGCAAAAACAAGTATGTTTATTGTGCAATAATAGGTGAGCCTGAAGCTGCAGAACTAACCTAATTTATTCATTAAATATTTGCTACATTTTTTTTGATACTGCATGACTGTGTTAAACACAGATTCATTTATTATGTGCACAACAAACGGCAAAATGGACCTCTGAGACTTTATAAAGTTTGATTGTTATTTCGAATGAAGTCATGAAGTTTAAGGATGGCCTGACAAGACCGTATGATAAGAATTGAGCCAGCTCGCTTACATGACATGCAACAGGGGAGTGTATTAAAACTGATACATACACAAGTCTTGATCTACAGGCCCCTGCAGTGTGTTTACTAATGGGCCAGGGCTACTCTGGTGACTCAGCTGGTCCATATCGGGCAGCACCTGACTCGCTGAAATGTAAAAAAGAACACAAAGTAAGAACTTGAGAGTAGTTAAAGGACAATCATTTCATTTATGAGGTTATAGACTTTATTAATTTGCTTTAGGAAACTGCATCATTGAAAAATATTGATTATCAAGTATTCCGAATGAAGAGCATAGATAAATGATTACTTCCAATGAAGAAGATCGATAACTGATTATTCCCAATGAAAATTATCGATCAATGATTTTTCCCAATGAAGAATATTGATAAAGGAGAATACCCTATGAAGAGTCTAATAAAGGATTATCCAAATAAAGAGTATCGATGAAGGATTATTCCTGGTGAAGGGTATCGTTTAAGTATTATTCCTAATGAAGAGTATCAATAAAGGATTATTTCAAATAAAGAGTATCAATAAAGGATTATTCCAAATAAAGAGTATCGATAAAGGATTATTTGAAATGAAAAGTATTGATAAACAATTATTCCCAATAAAAGCATCTATAAATGGTTATTTCCAATGAAGGGTATCATAAAAGGATTATTCTTAATGAAAAACATCGATAGAGGAGTATTCCAAATGAAGAGAATTGAGCAAAGATTATTCCCAATGAAGAGTATCCATAAAATATTACTCAAAATAAAGAGTATTGATAAAGTATTATTCCCAATGAAGGGAATCAATCTAGGATTATTCCAAATGAAGAATATCGATAAAGGATTATTCCAAATGAAGAGTATCGATAAAGGTTTATTCCCAATGAAGAGTATCGATAAAATATTACTCAAAATAAAGAGTATTGATAAAGTATTATTCCCAATGAAGAGTATCAATCTAGGATTATTCCAAATGAAGAGTATCGATAAAGGTTTATTCCCAATAAAAAGTATCCATAAAGGATTAATCCCAATGAAAAGTATCAATAAATGATTATTCCCAATGAAGAGTATCGATAAAGGAGAATTCCCAATGAAAATTACAATAAATGATTATTCCCAATGAAGAGTATCCATAAATGATTATTCCCAATGAAGAGTATCAATCTAGGATTATTCCAAATGAAGAGTATCGAAAAAGGATTATTCCAAATTAAGAGTATCCATAAAGGATTATTCCCAATGAAGAGTATCCATAAATGATTATTCCCAATGAAGAGTATCCTTAAATGATTATTCCCAATGAAGAGTATCCATAAAGGATTATTCCCAATGAAGAGTATCCATAAAGGATTATTCCCAATGAAGAGTATCCATAAAGGATTATTCCCAATGAAGAGTATCCATAAAGGATTATTCCAAATGAAGAGTATCGAAAAAGGATTATTCCCAATGAAGAGTATCCATAAAGCATTATTCCCAAGGAAGAATTTTGATCAAGGATGATTCCCAATGAAATTTTAGTGTCATCTTACAAAAGGACAGGGGCTGTATTCAATTAGCAACTCAAATTGAACTTAAATATAAGAAACGACGTATTTTGTTTGGTCTGTATATTTAGCTGACCAATAGGCTGAATGGACTTACTGGTGCATGTCTTAAAATAAGGATAAGATCAGTATTGAATACTGGCTTGGACTTAAAAATGCATTTGGGCTGAACAAAAAACTGTGATGTTGTGGACCATGTGCCTTTCAGCATTGCTGTTGTACAACTACAAGTACATGATCTGTATGGCACCATGCAACAGGGGTCCTAACAGCTAATAATTGTCAATCCTGAAAAACAGCTGGGGGTTTGTTGGAGAATGAGGGATTCATGCCCACGGCAGAGTTATGGGCCTCGAACCCCTTTTGAAATTGTTCCAAAGTCATTATATTCATTCCAAATAATGTTCTACTGTTTTTAATGCAAATATCCAAGCGTAATCAAGCTTTACACAGGTATGATAGTCTGAAGACTAAAATCTCTCATTTCTGCTTTAATTGGATTAATCCTGAACATTAGAACCCCTAATAAGACAAATGTTCAAAGAATAAACTGATACACTTATAAACAAAACTTAGGCAAGAAAGGCATACTTAGGCCATCTAAATAATAGAAGATCAAAATGACAGAATAAATCAGAAGAAATATACTCTAATACTGTTCTAAAAATAAATGTGAAAGATAACTTTTGGAAATTATTATATACACAATACCTTACAAATTAAGGCATGATTAATAAATTATACATCTTAAAAGTTTAAGTTAAATGTTTTATTGCAGCTTGCCATCTGACAAACCAAAATGAGCTGACCAGTCTGAATGCAAGTTAATAATACATGTTATGTATGTTTATGGTTAACTTACTATTTTATTGACTCACTATTAATGCCCTATAATCCTATATTAAAATATGAGCATACCGGACCATACAATATGTGAGTGGATGAAAGCTTATATGTTCAAAAAGCCACATGAAAACACACCACACCCCTTGAGTTGCAATGCATCAGACCAGCTCTGGTCCATATCACTTTACTGACTGTTACTGGCTAACACCATACCACCATTACAAATTACAATTACATATAATATGCCTTAGTTTTCAAGGTATCACATAAATTAGAAGGTGAAAAACTGACATCACAGTTTATATCATAGGGTGATATCATTTGGAAATTACGTCAAGTTCAGGTCAAATAGGTCAGAGGGACTATGAATAGAACATATATAAATTGGAAATGAATTCTACTAACAGACTTTCATATTTCCACAAATAAGTTATTAAAATAACTCCATTTAAAAAAAAATAATCAAAAATGTGTAAATTGTATAATAAAACATGATAATATATGTTTTATGTACATAAATGCTGTATGAAAATTTTTGGCGTTTACTTGCCAAACTCCACAAAAGCTCTGGAGACAAAGCGGTCAGTAAGCAAAAATCCACAAGTATAAGAGGCAACTCTAGAATCAATTACATTACACAGCTCATTGAAAAATAAAGCGACTTGTAAAAGGTTAGTAAAGCAAAGTCATCTATGTATACATTAGGGAAGTTAGCTTCAATACAGTGTTGAATGGTTTACCTGTGGCTATAAAGTCAGAGAATGCCGACTTAATTGCACTGCCTGTTGATAAGAAACTGGTCTATAATTTCCCGTCCAATTCTTTTTTTGCGCATCACATTATTCAAATTTTCAAAAGCATAGTTTTATATGAAGGATGGCAAGCACATTGGTTGGTTCCTGTTAAAAGCTTGTAAGTGTATAAAGTTAATAGGCACCATTATTAGCCCACTGAGAAATCATTTTAGAAATGCACAGGTATTTTTTTTTGTTGAATTGAGATAAACGATCCCTCGCAAAGTTTTTATTCGAAATTATTGTTTTAAAATGATTCCTTTAAATTGGTATCATATTTATGACAGAATTATGCTATGGGTTGCTCCATTTAGAATACGACCCACCCCAGGAAATCACTTTCAAATTGAAGCTTCCCCTTTGGATGTTTTTTTTAACTTGATGTAGCAAAAAACAAACAAACAGGAACCTCCCCTTTTGAATTACTTTATTATACCTTCCTGGGGTGAGTTGTATGTTTGAATGGAACAGTCCTAACATTTAATGCATTTTTTTTGATAATTATGCAAGCAACATAGAACTTTTAAGAAAGAAAAAAACGTGCAACACCTTTTATAATGTTGAATGAGTGCATGGCGTATGAACAAATGCGCCCTTCACATGTGCAACATGAACACTTACAAATATGAAAAAAAAATTCAACATCAGACTTGGGTAATTTATCCAGATTATTCAGTATTGGTAGTCTATGATGATGCCATATCATGGTTTTTTGTTCATACTTTAAAGGGGCTTTACTCTGTATGATGAAATAGCGAATAAAAGGAAGAAAATTGTCGATAACTGACATAAGCTTGGTATCGATGTGTACAATGCATTGAAACTTACTAACTGAAGTACCACATAGATTATAAATTTTTTCGCAGTTTTCTCGTATTTTCCATTAAAAAAAGATTTCTAGGTATGTCTACCTAGTAGAATTCATTCCTAATGCGTGATTGGCTAATTGATGTTAACATGTGATATTATCAAGTTAAGTATATAACTTAAATGGGGTAAGCCTTCGTAGCACAGTGGATACAACACTGGACTGCAATATTGGTGACACCGTTTTGAACCTGGTCTCCCAGTCGATTTTTATTTTACATTTTGGTATATTTTTTTACAATTATGATATCAAAGAGTAAAACATTTCATTAGGTAATTGTCCTGAGATTAGTTACAGAAAAAAACTTTTTTTAGTGCCAATCTGGTGTACAGTCCCTTTAAAGGGGCATGTAAAAGTATCAAAACATATTTTTTTCAGCTATAAAATAAACATAGACTACCAATACTTTTTGCCACTTATTACAACGGGTTACATACAACCAATAGCTGTGGTCATGTGATAAAGGACATTATTACCTGGGGTGGGTGGAAGTTTCTTGTTGAAGGGATTAACCATGGATGAGCGATTCTTCTTGTCTTTTTTGCTACATGATTCACTCAGATCCTCCACGCATGTCTTGTGAACACATTGGTCGCACGCTGAAATGTACATAGATATAAGTCATTTCCATTCCATCAAGTTGATGGGAAATGATAAATGTGAACATATTCCTGTGTCCTGCTTATGAAAACACAAACATTCCAACAGTCTAAACCACATCTTATACGCTTATGCTGCAATTCTAAAGTACAGATGCATTCTATCAATATTCAGTATTAACCTAGGTGTAGAAGTGCTGTTACTTAAAAGATAAGTACAGTCAAACCTGGTTGAACGGTCACCTGCTTTAAATGGCCACCTGCCTTAACGGGCCACTCCTAATTCCCCCTGTACGTTTTTACTATATAATGTATGTGCATTTAGCGGCCAACTGTCTAACACGGCCACGGCCACTAATTTTTGTCCCTATGAAGCCATATAATCACTAATTAGCGGCCACTAATCCCTTGTCACTGACACTTCCGCTTATAAAGTATTCCAATACACAGCTTTAATTGCGTATGGAAGTTTACGGAAAAGAATGACGGCCTCGGGTATCTCCATCATCCAATGAAAATGAATATTGCATCACACGATTGCCATTCTGTTTACTCATCGAGAAATCATGTTTATTACACGTCGGCAAATGTTTTGATCAGAATTGACAAAATTAATGACACAATTTATAAGATAATTAAATAGTTACAAAGATAATTATTAAATACCGACAAAAACACCAGTTTTTATGAATTCACAGTTTGCATTGTCATTCGAAGGCGTGAAACGAGTTACGATTTTTATGCACTTCAATACTATTTTTCAAAGTGCACGGATTTATATTTCTACGAATGGATATTTACAATGCATTGTTCTTGATATTTTTTTACCTTTGATTATGGCTGAAACTAAGACTAATCGAAAGTGTTTGACTCTAAAAGAACGTGTCAAGTTTATAAAGTTATTAGAAAACGGCCGTAGTGCCAATAGTGTTGCCAAGGAATTTAACTGTGGAAGGACTCAAATCAATTTCTTACTTAAGCGTAAGCGTGAAATGTGTAGACTGATATGTGGTGTGTTTTATTTATGCCTTGTATCAACATTTATCTATTGTATTTTATTTATAAATTTGAAATAAATTTATTTTATCTATACAAATGTATTTGTATTCAACCTTCTTCAATAATATTTATACAGATGTTACTGATTGTGGTGTGAGGTGGTGGTTAAGATACATACTCCATCTCTGAATAAAGCTAAAGGCGGAAATGTCGAACCTGGATTAAGTGGCCACCTGTCTTAAGCAGCCACTTTGATCATTTCCCAAGGGTGGCCACTTAATACAGGTTTGACTTTATTTATTTTATTTAGTTGAGTGTAACCATGGCATGTGCAATAGGGTTTGTGTTTGTACATACTCTGGCACTGGTATCCCTGCGGTCCCACGCCCCACAGTACTTTATTGCATGTGAGACAGAACTCCTGCTTTGTCAGGTGCGTCAACACAAAGTTGTGACCTTTATGTGTCTGAAAAACAAAATAATGATAATAACAACAATCAGGGTTGACGGCCAGCTTTGGAATCCTATCTTGACATGACATACAGTTTGAACTTCGACATGTTACTTTATCTTTACAAAAGCTCGTTACTGTTTACATTGAAGAAAACTACATAATTACTGATTAAATTAATAAGATCAGCTTCTTATTACAATGAATATCATGTGGCTAATTTCACAACCACCAGTTTGGGTAAAACATTTTGGATAACAGGCTCTCCAGACACATCCCATAGAAAGGTACAAATAAAATAGAAGAAAGAAGGAAATAAGAAATTTTGAACATCAATTGAATATAATTTACAACAATTTTCTTGAACATCACTTTAAGACCATTTACAAGAATTTTCTTGAACATCTGTTTAAGATCATTTACAAATTTTTTCTTGAACATCACTTTAAGATCATTTACAACAATTTTCTATCTTAACAAACATTATATAACATCTTTCATCATACCTGTGATGAAAATAAGCCCTAATTGACAGTTTGAAGTTGTAGAAAAGTTTAAAGCTATTACATCAGTGGGCCAAAGATTACCTTTTTCTTGCTATCCCTGCTGCTAAAGCTGAGTTTAGAGCTGCGCGACCGGTCCTTGGAAACAAAAGAGAGGGTGCGTTCCAGCAGGCTAGTGTGGGCTTTACTGTGCCCAGTGTTACGGAGGAATGTGGCGAGTGCCCAAGTCTGCGCTATGTGCTTCTCATCATCCTCTATTTGTCTGTAACATATCGTACATGGATGAAGTTTAGCAAGTGATCTTGAGTCAAATTACAGAAATGCATTTCATTTTATTATATACCCATCATAAATCCACGCGCAATACATGTTGCAAAATACAGTAGTCCATATTCCACCCAGAGAAATATGGCTGTATTCCACTCTTGTGATGTCACGTCATAACAAGTATCATTGCGCAATGTTAAAATGATGTCATAAAACAAAAAAGAATGTCGTTAAAATTACATTTATTTTTAACATGTGTGGCTTTTAAGTGATCTAACCAGTAATGTATATAATAAAAGGGTTATTAGTTCTGCTTGCGCCTCGTGAAATCCGAATCTGCAAAAATCCACTGGAGTCGAATACAACTCCCGGATCAAAACGCAGTACTAATTACCCTATTATAACTACATGTTTGTCCAATTTTCAACATGTTAAACAAAATGCTTTATTTAACATTAATTGCAAATATTAATAAGCTATTACAATGCTCACTTTATTTGATACCACTGTAACAGTCTGACAATTATTTTTCATCACTTATATAAAAAACCTATCTTACAGCGACTTTTCCAGGTCAGGAACCAAGTATTTGTCTACAACTTTCATCTCCTCATTTCTGTCCATACTGTCCTTCAGCTCAGGAGCCCCCTCTAACAAACCTGCAATATGCACATGAAAAATCTGTAGTGACTACATAACGAAATCATTACATGTACAAAACGAACCTGGAACAATACAAAGTCAAACTATGTGAAATCTATCTAACAATATTGAAACTTTAAATAATGCACTACTTTTATATTTTCTCACATGAGTGATGCTAACCATACCCAATTTTCCACTACTGCCTTAACTAAATCTACATTTGATGCAAGTTATGTCCCTTTGAAGTTAAAAATGTAAACAAACGCCTTTTCTTCCATTTTTCTATTAAAGCAAATTTGGCAATAAATGAACTGCGAAAAACATGCCAGAAGCCTTTACGGGCTTTATTCTTTGACTTAAAATTCTGAAGGCATTTTTCTACTTGAATTCTGGGCCAAGTACATCCTATATATAGTATAATACAAGAGTTTATATATCCCACCTTGCTCCTTCCTTTTCCTGAGATCATCCAGTAGTTTATGTATTGTGTCCTCGGTCGATTCCCGAGCCTTGTCAAAGATGGCTCGGAGAACTGTCTCCTCACGTTCTGCACGGTACATCAGCGATTTATCTATCTCTTCAATAACATAGTCTGGTACTGTGTTCACCTTTAATGGCTGCAAAGAACAGGAGCATTCATTTCAAATTGCTTGATAGATACAGAAATATGACATGCCATAAACACTGATGCTGACAGTGGTGAAATCTTTCTAAATAACAAAGTTATAAACAGGTGCATGTTTGATGTATTTAATTAAATAATGAACTTTTCCACTATGATCTGAACTTTGCACATTTTTCACTCCAGTCAAGGTGCGATTCACAATCTGATTAACTTGAATAATAAAACCTAAACCATCAACCTTCACATTTAATGTGAAATCTTTAACGGGGGGGATAAAAATGGCTCCAATGTCAACTTGCCCCAAGCTAAGATACATTTATAGTCCCCACCTAAGTAAAAATCTATCTCACTTACTGCCATGTGAATTATGAATGTTGAGTGTATCTCGTAGGCCCACTTCTTCAGGTCTTTGGCGCCGCCCTGGGCGCTGCTATAGATACCAGACAGCGTGTAGAAGAGGATTGGGGCGGGGTTGTGGAACGATATCACCCAGTGAAGAAACACCGCCATGTGCGCCGCATGCTTCTCCAGCGTCTGCATGTCCGCAAATATACGATTGTCGCCCACCTGGAGGGAACATGCACGTATATATATGTGATATTTAATGATTGTTTTAATGCGATGTATATAGACTTTGTGTGACTATCCGTAACCTGCAAGGTACATCATCATTGCAAGCATTTACTTGTAACTCGCGTAGTTACACATTTTAAAGATCTAATATTGTCATGCTCATTATGTAGGTCATGTTTTGTTACACAATGTAAAATTTTAAAAGTTGTTACTGTTACTTAGGACTACTAATGCATGTTTAAGTCAATCAAAAGCATCCAAAATATCCAGAAAAAGCATTTCCTAACAAAAAAAACAACAACCCTAAACCATAATAAACTATTCTGTTTGAAGCCATGCAATAGACCTGCAAATACACAGTTTTAGTAAAGTAGAAAATCTGCCTTTCAATTTTAAGCTAAGATACATTGGTGAAAATAAGTACCAATTCAATCATAATGATTCATTCATATTATATATGTTGTCATTATGGTAGGCATTTTAATATTTTTTACTGTAAAGCAAAGCAGGTTTATGAAAAATATTTCATTTTGTAATTTTTGTACATTTTCGAAAAGGAAAATTATACAGGAACCATGCGTTAAGACAGGTTTTTCAGTAAAGCAAATATATGTGTCACTAATCCATCAGTATGAAAATACATCTAATAAGCCCCGTAGCCGAGCATCGTCTGGAATTCTGTTGCAACATTGCCAATATATAAAAAAACAAATAAAGTAGCTCAACCCAATGCTAGCATGGAAATTGAATCTGTAAAATATTCCGTGAACAAATCACAATATTGGATTGACTGAAATTCAATTTTTAACAAACGTAGTAAAAACTTATTAACAATGGTACTTATGAAATAAATCATATCAATTAAACTTTAGCCGTCATGAAAAGGGAATTTTAAAATGATAACAAATTGAAGGTGAATAACTAGTAAAGGATCACTCATTGAAACTAGACTATTTGGATTAATTAACTCTGTGAAGATAAATATAAGTGATCGCAAACTGGATGTATACATCTACAAGTGAAGGCATACAAATGTCACCCCAAACTATATAGCCAATGTAACGCAAAACTACATAGCCAATGTCAGCGTCTAGTGACACAGAATACATGATATTCTTAAGAAATAATATACGATTTAGTGAAAGAAAATAGAGCTTGTCACAGGGTGCAGTGTATTTTGAAAGGAATTGAACAGAGTTTAAGTAAAGTAGGTGATTTGGTCAGTCTGGACTTCCAAGATTATCCATAACCTCAGTGTGTTTTCATTATATGAACATCAATTCTAAAATATCCATGGTGTATATATTGACACTCATTATTTGCGAATCGATCTGGACAATAAATCTACAATGCTGAAAAACGCTTCCCAGACAAATAAAATTTGACTCTCAGATCAGAGACAGGAACATCCCATACAGTTAACCAAAATAAAAAACATCAGTTACCGAATCAGAAACGTCATTTTTGTACAATCTGAGGTATTCTTAACAATTTTCATCGGAATATGAAAGCAAATGAACGATGCGTTCATAAAGATTCACAGTATGAGTGTAAATATACATATATCTTCCTTTATGAAGATTTTTTTTATTATTCCTTTTTTCTTGTAAAATAACAACATATAGTCCTGGCCAAAATGCAAAATTCTTAACTGAAAGAAATATATTTCTGATTTCTGGTGTGTTCCTAACACTGGTTGCCATGGTAACAAGCCCTGATTTCTTGTATGATAATGTGGGCAAGTGCTAGAGAGGACAGGGCACCTCAAACTGCTGATGTTTTTTAAAGAAGAAAGGTGATGACGGTGGCTTCGAACGCCGATCTCCCTCAAACTGAAAATATACACCTCACCACATCATATACCCACGTCGAACTCCTCAACATTTCTTTCATAGCCTTGTTTTATTGGATCAAGTGCTATTTTACTAATTTCATTCTTGCTGAAAGCATGGCATTGCTTGATCTTGTTAATTTTTACTAAATTTTAATATGCTCCCAATTTCTACTATGTATATAACAAACCACTATTTTAGAAACAAGCTGTCAAACTTCTACAAGCTTATTTAGTATATTTTTATATAAGTATATATACATGGTTTGTTTGTAATTATCTAAATAACCAACCATTGCAAAGGGAGGCAAGGCAAACTTGTAGGTTAGATTTCTGATTACAACAAACATGAAAGTGTGATATAAAAATAAACTGCAATATCAAAATGGATTCTTTGTGCAAATATAATGGAGGTTGATTTAACAGCATTTGCATAGCACAGAAGTACACTCATATTAAGTTACCTATACAAAATACACAGTCTTTTCAAAAGACAATTTACTTCAATCGAATCAATTAAATCAATAAAATATTCAATTTTTAGCATTCTTATAAATATAGCTTCCTGGTCAGTTATTTGCTTTCATGCCAATACGAAGATCATAAGGAAAACTAATGCTATATGCTCAATATACACACTAATTAATCACTATCTACTGCGTAATTGTAAATCAATGCAAAAAAACAAACTCTTGACAAAATCAAATCAATGTTTAATGCACAAGAACCAAAAACAAAATCCTCGTCCTGGAGAATGACAGAGTAACAGAAGAAGGAAGTATTCAATGATAATGCACAGTGTAGAACACAAGCGGGTACGTGTAGACACTTACACATTCATCCTCGGAGGCGAAATCGTCGTCCTCGGCTCCTATGATCTGTGTCGTGGGGCTAGGGCGCATCATAACTATAGAATTCTGGCTGCCGTCCTGAGGAAAAATACAAAAAAACTTTTAAAAGTGTTGAGAAAACTTGAGATTATAGTTTAATGTGTATAATAACTGTAAATAACATACTGGATAACTGTACATAACATACTGGATAACTGTACATAACATACTGGATAACTGTACATAACATACTGGATAACTGTACATAACATACTGGATAACTGTACATGGATAACTGTACATAACATACTGGATAACGATAACTGTACATAACATACTGGATAACTGTACATAACATACTGGATATTGATTGAATTTGAATGCATATTTTGCCATTGAGGATGCAATGAAGCACTTTGTAACACTTAACATAAATACCAGTAGTTAGATGGAAGCTTTGATAATTTGGCTCCCCATAGGAAGTCAGCATTATACAACGCAACATTAATATGTGCACTAAAAACGTTTTAGACGAGAGGTAATAATATTAGCTGTTAGCTATTTCCTCAATCCTTCTTACCTGTGTTGTTTCCATATATTTTCATGAAATAAATATTGCTTAAACTGAAAATATATTACTTTTGCATTTGTCCCTCCCACCGGCCTAATGGATGTTGCTATTATCACACTCAGAAGGCAATAACAATACTTAACATCAAGTGACAAAGTAGACCTGTAGCAGAACAGGTTTGTTAACTTCTGCTTCTTCTGACAGCCATTAGATCTTAACGGAAATCAGCCAACAAAATTTACTTCTCTTTGGGATGGGGTCTGCATCTGTGGTACACTTATTGGGAGAGTTAGTTAAGCATACATCTTATTTTTCAAACCTGTGTTTACTCTTGTGGGGCGGGGTGGGAAATGGTGATGTCTACATTAAAACCCTTTGATGGGTTATTGACTGTGCATGTGAACATTAGGTAGAAGTGCGCATTGTAAGGGTTAACTACTTAATACCCTGGAATGTTTGTCTGAGATCTTGGTGGGTTGGTGTTTGGGGTTTTAAAATAATTAGTGAAAGTGTTGTCATACCTCTATTCCAGAGTCGGCTGTTACGGGGTCTATATCTGGGTTCTGTGTTGGGGTGGGGGATGAACTGGGGCTAGTGCAAGGGGAATCCGAGCCCACATCAGACACAGAGTAAGGCACTGACGCAGTCTGAAATAAAGCAAAAGGTTTTAATATATTCTGTGACATCTAAAAAATCATTCTGCATATTTGCAACAAAATCATGAAAAATGACAACTTCCATGGAGAATTTCAAGCATATAAATTCTTTTGCACATCAAAGCATTCCATGGTGACAGATGTATGTCCCCTGTTTGTCCACCATTCAGGCCGGTGACCAGTGTCCTGGAGGTGTGACAGCTTTATTTGCTGGTCACACACTTACACATACTTGTGTCCAAAACAGAACTCACAATGAACAATGCATACAGTCATAGTTGTATAACAATCAGGTATATTTTGCAAATGTTTAACACATTTAAAAAAAAAAATGAATATCAGTTAAGTACATAAGAATTACGTTCACATTTAACATTTAACATAAAAACTTCGACATTTTAAATATCAAAGAAATGCTTAAACATCAATCATACTTAAACCACACAAATGTAATCCAGGTATTTTACACCATTATTATGCACCATGTTTTGATAAGATATACAAAACTCCAACAAGATCATATTAAACGCCATTAACATTATTCATGCCCTTAAACCACTGCATATTAGTTTTTGAGGTAAAAATCATTCCACATGCTTTTATAATCACCCAAAAACGTATCACAGGGATATTTGTCGTTAAAATCTTTCATTAATCACTTTAACATACGCAATGTTATGCTGCACTGCACTTAACGATGTAAATATCTCACAGTAGAAGGGCTTTGAAAATAGACACACAAAAATAACACAAATTAGAGGACTAAACGCAGCAACGAATAGAGTAATAAACCAGTCATGAAGACCTTCATATGTGAATGACCTGGTCACAGTTTCCCTATCTAACACAAACATGACTGTATAAGGGATATCCCAGTCAGCATTTTGTAATACAAGCCCGCTAACTAAACATAAACACAATAACAGGAGACTACCTTAAGAAATATCTAAGCTACGACCACTAGCTATCATGTGAACAGACATCTAAATCATGCATATATAAAACTAGTGTCTAGCTCACGGATTCTCTACAAGATGACAGTTTCAATGGTTAACGTGAACTTGTTATATAAATGTGTTCATTTAATTAGAATATATTATCTTTTTTATTTAATAATAACCTTGTTATTTTTTATGTACATGACTTTTTGTCTTTTGCATATGATACTGAAAGATATAACTAACAAATTCAGTTAAAGAGGAGTAGAAATTCAGATTGTCAATTTAGGTACTTATTTAATGTACACCATTTTTGTAGAACTAGCCAAGTTGTAAATGACTTCTTTTCATCTGAACAATTAGTTTGAATTTTATTTTTACTTTATGTTAATTACCTGGTTATATTCATTGTAAGCCTTTTTACAGTTCTGACTTGAAAGCTTAAGTTTTATATTGTTGAAGCTGTCAGTTTGGACAGGCTACACTTTTCCTGTGAGCTATTTGCATTATAAAAGGGTAATTTACATATACAATATCTTGTTATAAAAGCCCAGAGTGTCTTAATAAACGCCCAAAAGTCAAGCTTTGTAAAGAATTTGTTTTAACAGTTTTGCAATCTTAAGACAGGAAAGTAGCTGATTACAACCCCAAATAACAGCATACTGAACTGTTGTAAGTACAATTTACTAAACAATACAGTGAAGATTCAGCATCCGCCATATTAATATCTATCAAAGTATAATATATTGTGCAAATTTGTTAAGATAACAAAATCCTGTGTGCGAGTCAAGCCTGCATTATTTTGATCAACCTGTCCCTGTTTCCATGATCAAGAGTTATCATGACCTTCATTTTGATGAAAATAATCTCATGTATAGTGAGGATTTCTAATAATCATGAGAATTTCATACAGTCATTACAGTTTTAAAACTCTGTAGCACATGTAAAACAAACATAGTAAACATAAATAGTTTACCTTTAACAAATGATCCAGGTAGAGAAATGGCAATCCAAATATACCTATGTACTACACCCTAATAACCTTCGAGTAGTCCTAAACCAAAGTGAGATAAAAATTTCACCAAGCCCACTTGGGTCTGTTATCTTAAGTCAAATAGGGCTGAAGCCCAAAACTTCCTTCTCTGCCTTTTACAGTCAACAGTGCATATTTTACGACTTAAACTTTCTAATTAAAACCTGGGTATCAAAATTTAACAACCCATATCATGATAACTATTCCAAAATTGTGTATGCAGTACAGCATGGCGGTTCTAAAGGTATTAAATATCATAGAAAATAATCTGTATGCAAGTAATACAAGTTCTTATTCTTTTGAAAGGGTTCTTTCCAAATATGAGTAAAAGCAATGGTGAAACATGATATAAATATGTAGAGCTAAATACAGGACCATTGCTATGTATTAAAGTCAATAAAGACCGACAGTTCAGTGAACTGGAGCTAAAACAAACTACCCATAGTTATGAAAGGATCTAACGGAGTGTATGACATATATATCCACATTTCTTGTGCACGATTATCCATGAATACTTAAAACCTACTCAAGGGTAATGAAAACAACAACGTTTTTGAATGTCAGTATCACTGTATAATAATTACACATCATTAAACTATGTCAATAAAACATGACCTGTCATATCATTTTGCTTTGTCATCGATTTTTTTTTAAACTTAAGGTATAAAATGTAAAATTAATAATTGCTAACAAATTATTTTAAATCAAAATATTTAGCAAAACATATTTCAATTGACTGAAAAACATGTTTTAGTAATCAAAATCTCATTAATGCAACCAGCTCGTCCTCCAATTTATATCAAAACATACTCTTGCTACACTACACATCTATGCACCTGACTGGGTAAACAAACCAAACATCACAGCACATGATATAATCAGTCACACATCCAAAATGCATCAACCAAATCAAGCACAGACTTTTCTATCAAACTAGTTTCAAACAGTTTGTTCAATCAAGCAGGCCGCAGCCGGTTTACCTTCCTGATTGTCATTTTAGGCTTCATGAGTCTTCGTCTAAAAGACTCAGTGCGCTAAAAACATGGAACAAAAAATACAAAACATTACATCACAAGAAACATCACTGGTGTCATACAATGGTCACGTAATGGAGAAAATCTGCTTTTCTCCGCAAAGGCCGGCACTACATAGTGATGGGGGAAATATAATGTAAAATACAACAACGACGATTTGACACGACAGAGGCAGCTCGCTTCTTTCAGTCACCTTAATCCCAAACTCCCTCTGGAATTCTGCTGTACAAAACAGAAACATTACAATCACAAACATTATCAACAAGAGCACCACCAACCAACGCTACCGCTTGTCCATTTTACTCCATCAACGCAATTCAGCCATGGGATATAACTCCACAATTATATAAGCCACTGAAAGACATTTCTGCCCTTGGAAACATAACTATCATGAATATTTATAACAGTTCTTTCATCCCAAAACACTTTTTTAATGGCTCACCAACGATATCTGTGCTATGACTATATTTTTTTTAATGTTTTCTTTGAGAAACAGAAAAGCTGACAAGAAAATGGCATCAAGACTTTCAACAACATACAAATTCACAATAAAGTCACAATGTTTACAACATTTTGCACATATAATTTCATCAAAAGACAATAGAAGTTTCAAGTTAGTTTCGAAACTGTTTATAAAAGTTCAAGACAGACAAATAATATACATGCAAAAACACCGACACCTAATATGTGAGTTCACATGCTTAAAACTAAACAGAACTGGTGAAGATCATGACAGTATAGGAAACTATTTGTATATTAAGTATATTGAACTGTCCATATTTTATCTCAATTTATTTTCCATTGCTATTAATCCCTGCATCTATGCATGGACACTGTGCACTGTTATGGTACTATGATTAACATGCCTCCATAAGAGCGCAATAGGCCAGTTCAAATACTGTTTATAGATATCAAACTATATTGCTGTTCAATAAACCCAGTGTGTGTAAGAAAGTCCACATCCTTGTAAGTTGATAAGAAAATGTTAGCCAAGGTTTAGGGAGATTTTTATTATATTAAGTTGAAGAAATCTTACAGCGGACTTGATCTTCTTGGCATACGTTCTTCGAAAGCTTTTGAAACTGGAGCTTTTCTTAACTTTCTTTGGTAGAGCAAGGGAAGACTGGCAGACCTACGTATCCATGGTAACAATAGTTCATTATAACCTGTCCCGTTACAACAATGTTCTCTTTTAACATATTCCATCACAACAGTATCCACTTTATCTAGGTTACATTATAACATGTTCCATTTAAAAACAGTTCCATGATAAAAAAAGGTTCCTTAAAAACATACTCCACTTTAAAACAATGGTTCATTTCAACTGGATTTTACTCTTAAAGGTTCCAAAACCAGGTTTAATTATAGTAAGGCACACATAAATATAATATGTAGAAACATTCCCTACAGTATATATAATTGGCTACATAACCTGTATTTCATATAACTAGCATTTACTAACAGCAATATTTCAGCCAAATGAATGCAGTGAAATATTGCAAAAGATAATTGTAAGCAGTAACAAATTGCAATGAATACTTCTGTCAGCCAAAAGCCTCTAACATTATGAGAATGAAATAAAACTGAATAAAGCAGATATTTGCGAAGGTTCTCTTACATGGCAGAGAATTGCTTAGAAATTACAAATGTTTAACAATTGTTACAAGTACGAATAACTGAGTATACAGAAAACCACACTATGCTATATAACGTAACTGAAATTCAAAGGAACCAATTTCAAAACCACAAGGTCATATAAGGGTTACAATGTGACGGTTGCAATTTGGATACAGCGGTCAAGACTTAGGCACACAGGCGTACACATTTACGGTCAGTTAGTGGTGAGAGAAACATTGATAAAACAACATGGCTACCTCAGGGCTAGATTCGGTGCGTTTGTATGCCTGAGGGGCAAACATATATTCAGAGAGGCCAGTTTTTCGTGAGGAGACATCAGACTTAGATCGAAAGACATTGGCCCCTTTCTGTTGTGAATCTTTTGGCTGAAACATGGACCCCGGGCTCGAGCTGTGCTGCACGTGTTTCCGATCTTTCTTGGAGAGCTGGCAGAAATAAACACCGACAAACATGTTCAGTTAACTCGTCAACTTGACAAAATACTGAAAGCGAAATGCTTTTAATTCATATCCTGACTGAGACAAACTACAATTATTCTACTGAATCAAGCAACATTGATATACAGTTATCAACATTTGTTATATAGACAGGTATAAGCACAGATATTGTTTCATAAACCCACAATATCATTAAATGCTGAAAGAGAAACTAAACATTTACACAACATACAACTCTCACTGTTATAAATCTATGAAAAAACAACTTTGCCCATGAAACATGAGAAGACCACAGATTAACTGCTAAGAGATAAAGACCTTGGCACACCTGTCTAATGATAAAAGTTGAACATGTATTGTCTGCATTATTATTTTTTGTACTTAATTGTGTGCTTAATACAAAACCTACTAAATTACGCATATTCTGTTGTGCCAGGTGTAGATAGATATTATACTTACAAGCAGACGTCATATTTCGTATCACTATTATATTAACTAACACCAAACATAACTATCTTAAATCACCCGTTTGATCATTGAAAAATATTCCATGTGCAAATTATAAGACAGGCATATTCATGCACAATGATTGATCTTGCAAATGACAATATTTCATTTCACTATGAGGATCTATAGAGAGAAAAGGGCAAAATTTGAAGACATTGAGATAATGCTGGTTGTAAAGATATAATAGTGGTGTGTAACCTACCCCGCTTGGCCCCGAATCTGTGGTCATCTGTTCTGAACTATCTACACTTATGGTGGGTGGCAGCTGAAATATAAGCAAATGTTATGTGAGTGAGCATTCGACAGCCTTGTATAATAAATCATTTTTGTATGTATGAAAACAACCTTATGGAAAATTAAATTCAGTTTTACAAGCAATTTAAGAGATACATTAGAACAACTGGAATTTGAACACATGGATGGTTAGGTAAATCAGGCAAACTTCTAAGAAAGCTTTTTGGTAAAATCTTTCATTTTCACTGCTGTTTTCATCAAGTTTTGAAGCAAGATCAATTCCCCTACCCACCTGTGTATCATTCCCAGACAATGCATTGATCTGAGCCTCCAGTGTCTTTAACGTTCTCTCCTTGTCCCTAAACTGTTCCTGGAGTTTGGCGTCACCTGGGTTCGCCTTGCAGGACTTACGCAATTTCTGTACAAGGGGAGAGAAGAATAAAACATTTAATAATCGAATGTTGGTTATTGATTGTCATGAAAATATCCCTTATCCAAAACTTGGCTGATACTAATTTAGTTCCTCTATCATGGAGACGGCTTTAAGCTGTAGGTATGTATGATGTCTACAGTCTTTTACTTGGGTAGAACCAGTATTTTAGCCTTATTGAGGCTATGAAAGGTACCCCTAGTGAAAATTAAACACAAAATCTCTTAGGTGAAATGTGGACAACTATACCACCTGTCACCCAGATGGAGATCGAACCTACATTTTGGGTGAGAGGCAGACACCTATTCTACATGTCCACTCTCACCCTGGTGGGGATCTAACCTCTTAGGTGAGAGGTAGACACCTATACAAACAGACAAATCTCACTCTGGTGGGGATTGAACCGTCAACCTCTTTAGTGAAAGGCAGACAATTATACCGCTTATCCACTCTCAGCCCCTGTTAAGGTCAAACCCACAACCTCTAGGGTAAAGGCTGACAATTATACCGCTTATCCACTCTCAGCACCTGGTGTAGTCAAACCCACAACCTCTAGGGTAAAGGCAGACAATTATACCGCTTATCTACTCTCAGCCCCTGTTAAGGTCAAACCCACAACCTCTAGGGTAAAGGCTGACAATTATACCGCTTATCCACTCTCAGCCCCTGTTAAGGTCAAACCCACAATCTCTAGGGTAAAGGCTGACAATTATACCGCTTATCCACTCTCAGCCCTTGGTGAAGTCAAACCCACAACCTCTAGGGTAAAGGCTGACAATTATACCGCTTATCCACTCTCAGCCCCTGGTGTAGTCAAACCCACAATCTCTAGGGTAAAGGCTGACAATTATACCGCTTATCCGCTCTCAGCCCTTGTTAAGGTCAAACCCACAACCTCTAGGGTAAAGGCTGACAATTATACCGCTTATCCACTCTCAGCCCCTGTTAAGGTCAAACCCACAACCTCTAGGGTAAAGGCTGACAATTATACTGCTTATCCACTCTCAGCCCCTGGTGAAGTCAAACCCACAACCTCTAGGGTAAAGGCTGACAATTATACCGCTTATCCGCTCTCAGCCCCTGTTAAGGTCAAACCCACAACCTCTAGGGTAAAGGCTGACAATTATACCGCTTATCCACTCTCAGCCCCTGGTGAAGTCAAACCCACAACCTCTAGGGTAAAGGCTGACAATTATACCGCTTATCCACTCTCAGCCCCTGTTAAGGTCAAACCCACAATCTTTAGGGTAAAGGCAGACAATTATACCGCTTATCCACTCTCAGCCCCTGGTGAAGTCAAACCCACAACCTCTAGGGTAAAGGCTGACAATTATAACGCTTATCTACTCTCAGCCCCTGGTGAAGTCAAACCCACAACCTCTAGGGTAAAGGCAGACAATTATACCGCTTATCTACTCTCAGCCCCTGGTGAAGTCAAACCCACAACCTCTAGGGTAAAGGCTGACAATTATACCGCTTATCCACTCTCAGCCCCTGGTGAAGTCAAACCCACAACCTCTAGGGTAAAGGCTGACAATTATACCGCTTATCCACTCTCAGCCCCTGTTAAAGTCAAACCCACAATCTCTAGGGTAAAGGCAGACAATTATACCGCTTATCCACTCTCAGCCCCTGGTGAAGTCAAACCCACAACCTCTAGGGTAAAGGCTGACAATTATACCGCTTATCTACTCTCAGCCCCTGGTGAAGTCAAACCCACAACCTCTAGGGTAAAGGCTGACAATTATACCGCTTATCCACTCTCAGCCCCTGTTAAGGTCAAACCCACAATCTCTAGGGTAAAGGCAGACAATTATACCGCTTATCCACTCTCAGCCCCTGGTGAAGTCAAACCCACAATCTCTAGGGTAAAGGCTGACAATTATACCGCTTATCCACTCTCAGCCCCTGGTGAAGTCAAACCCACAACCTCTAGGGTAAAGGCTGACAATTATACCGCTTATCTACTCTCAGCCCCTGTTAAGGTCAAACCCACAATCTCTAGGGTAAAGGCTGACAATTATACCGCTTATCCACTCTCAGCCCCTGGTGTAGTCAAACCCACAACCTCTAGGGTAAAGGCAGACAATTATACCGCTTATCCACTCTCAGCCCCTGTTAAGGTCAAACCCACAACCTCTAGGGTAAAGGCTGACAATTATACCGCTTATCCACTCTCAGCCCCTGGTGTAGTCAAACCCACAACCTCTAGGGTAAAGGCAGACAATTATACCGCTTATCCACTCTCAGCCCCTGTTAAGGTCAAACCCACAACCTCTAGGGTAAAGGCTGACAATTATACCGCTTATCCACTCTCAGCCCCTGTTAAGGTCAAACCCACAACCTCTAGGGTAAAGGCTGACAATTATACCGCTTATCCACTCTCAGCCCCTGGTGAAGTCAAACCCACAATCTCTAGGGTAAAGGCAGACAATTATACCGCTTATCCACTCTCAGCCCCTGTTAAGGTCAAACCCACAACCTCTAGGGTAAAGGCTGACAATTATACCGCTTATCCACTCTCAGCCCCTGGTGAAGTCAAACCCACAACCTCTAGGGTAAAGGCTGACAATTATACCGCTTATCTACTCTCAGCCCCTGTTAAGGTCAAACCCACAATCTCTAGGGTAAAGGCTGACAATTATACCGCTTATCCACTCTCAGCCCCTGTTAAGGTCAAACCCACAACCTCTAGGGTAAAGGCTGACAATTATACCGCTTATCCACTCTCAGCCCCTGGTGAAGTCAAACCCACAACCTCTAGGGTAAAGGCAGACAATTATACCGCTTATCCACTCTCAGCCCCTGTTAAGGTCAAACCCACAACCTCTAGGGTAAAGGCTGACAATTATACCGCTTATCCACTCTCAGCCCCTGGTGAAGTCAAACCCACAACCTCTAGGGTAAAGGCTGACAATTATACCGCTTATCTACTCTCAGCCCCTGGTGAAGTCAAACCCACAACCTCTAGGGTAAAGGCTGACAATTATACCGCTTATCCACTCTCAGCCCCTGTTAAGGTCAAACCCACAACCTCTAGGGTAAAGGCTGACAATTATACCGCTTATCCACTCTCAGCCCCTGTTAAGGTCAAACCCACAACCTCTAGGGTAAAGGCTGACAATTATACCGCTTATCTACTCTCAGCCCCTGTTAAGGTCAAACCCACAATCTCTAGGGTAAAGGCAGACAATTATACCGCTTATCCACTCTCAGCCCCTGTTAAGGTCAAACCCACAATCTCTAGGGTAAAGGCTGACAATTATACCGCTTATCCACTCTCAGCTCCTGTTAAGGTCAAACCCACAACTTCTAGGGTAAAGGCTGACAATTATACCGCTTATCCACTCTCAGCCCCTGGTGAAGTCAAACCCACAACCTCTAGGGTAAAGGCTGACAATTATACCGCTTATCCACTCTCAGCCCCTGGTAAGGTCAAACCCACAATCTCTAGGGTAAAGGCTGACAATTATACCGCTTATCTACTCTCAGCCCCTGGTAAGGTCAAACCCACAATCTCTAGGGTAAAGGCTGACAATTATACCGCTTATCCACTCTCAGCCCCTGGTGAAGTCAAACCCACAACCTCGAGGGTAAAGGCTGACAATTATACCGCTTATCCACTCTCAGCCCCTGGTGTAGTCAAACCCACAACCTCTAGGGTAAAGGCTGACAATTATACCGCTTATCCACTCTCAGCCCCTGGTGTAGTCAAACCCACAATCTCTAGGGTAAAGGCTGACAATTATACTGCTTATCCACTCTCAGCCCCTGGTGAAGTCAAACCCACAACCTCGAGGGTAAAGGCTGACAATTATACCGCTTATCCACTCTCAGCCCCTGTTAAGGTCAAACCCACAACCTCTAGGGTAAAGGCAGACAATTATACCGCTTATCCACTCTCAGCCCCTGGTGAAGTCAAACCCACAATCTCTAGGGTAAAGGCTGACAATTATACCGCTTATCCACTCTCAGCCCCTGTTAAGGTCAAACCCACAATCTCTAGGGTAAAGGCTGACAATTATACCGCTTATCTACTCTCAGCCCCTGGTGAAGTCAAACCCACAATCTCTAGGGTAAAGGCTGACAATTATACCGCTTATCCACTCTCAGCCCCTGGTGAAGTCAAACCCACAACCTCTAGGGTAAAGGCAGACAATTATACCGCTTATCTACTCTCAGCCCCTGTTAAGGTCAAACCCACAATCTCTAGGGTAAAGGCTGACAATTATACCGCTTATCTACTCTCAGCCCCTGTTAAGGTCAAACCCACAATCTCTAGGGTAAAGGCTGACAATTATACCGCTTATCCACTCTCAGCCCCTGTTAAGGTCAAACCCACAATCTCTAGGGTAAAGGCAGACAATTATACCGCTTATCTACTCTCAGCCCCTGTTAAGGTCAAACCCACAACCTCTAGGGTAAAGGCTGACAATTATACCGCTTATCCACTCTCAGCCCCTGTTAAGGTCAAACCCACAATCTCTAGGGTAAAGGCTGACAATTATACCGCTTATCTACTCTCAGCCCCTGTTAAGGTCAAACCCACAATCTCTAGGGTAAAGGCTGACAATTATACCGCTTATCTACTCTCAGCCCCTGTTAAGGTCAAACCCACAATCTCTAGGGTAAAGGCTGACAATTATACCACTAACCCACTCTCACTTTCGTGGAAATCTAACCCACCTTTTGATTGCAAGGCGGACAACTCAATCACTCGACCAGTCACACTGAGGTGGAAATCAATGTACTTCAAGTTGGTCATGCACAGTTTAGATGTCAATTTTAAAGGGCAGATCTAGACTTCCATTTATAGTAGATAACGACAACTTACCTCATACCCCTCATGGGTGGCATCATACATGGCATTAAGAGTCTTTAATTTCTGTTGCTGTAACTCCCTGTCCTTTTGGGCCTGCAAGAACACAAGCTTAAGAGTGAGAACAGTATCTAAACATCATGTTTATATCTTCCATATATCTACAATACCATTGTGTTCATTAGATGTTGATCTTCTAATAATGTGTTGATCTTCACGGGAGATGCAGTCAAGAAGTTCGATAATATTTCTGATCACATCTTTTCGTTATATTAGAACGTAGGTCTGGAAGTGACAAACATCTTTATTTACAGTTGATGTTGTATTCAACAACAACATGTGGTTTTAAATATAATTGTATAATTTTATTTCTTTAATAATTTATTCTCATCTGTAATTGTTACACATTCAGTGTGATTACGATGTTTTTATCCATATAAAACATTTTATCTTGGAACGAAGTTACTTAGCACATGCTTCAGAAAATATATGAAAAGAAACACATGATAGAGCAAGAATATGTAAACATGTGAGCAATACCTTAGAGATTGTTGCATAAGCTTTGAGGAATTTGGAAATATTTGACTAGATACAGTATCAAATGCAGTAGAATGTATGAAGAGTTTTTGTTGTATGATTGTTTTCAGATTATATGAACCTGCAGTAATTTTGACAAGTTCTTGATTAGCCTTTTCCAGGAAAGCCATGGTGATCTGTAGAGATAGCATCAGATTGGTTTACAATTCTGTAAGCCCACAGAAACACACAGACTAGCTCACTACAGGAAATTGATCACCACTTTTGAGGATCACTGCCTTTTATTTGAAAGATTTCTTGATAAAATGCTTGATGTTTGAAAACAGAAAATAAAAGAAGACAAAATCCCAGTGATTAAATCAAGAATTCAAAAGACTTTTAAAGTTTATTCAAGACATCTTTTCTTTCTTTCTGAGAAATGTTCTTTAAAGCAAATAACAGGTTAACAAAGCTCAGGGTTTAAATTTATAAATATGAATTGAGGATTGGATTTCTTTTTTGTTGCACTTATGTGATCTGTAACACAACGACCAAATTGGCAATTCCATGGAGCCCCATGTGATGCCACACACACTTTACACAATGGCCTATTCCATGGAGCCCCATGTGATGCCAAGCACACTTAAACACATGGCCAATTTCACAATTCCATGGAGCCCCATGTGATGCCAGGCACACTTAAACACAATGGCCAAATTGGCAATTCCATGGAGCCCCATGTGATGCCACACACACTTTAAAACATGGCCAAATTGGCAATTCCATTGAGCCCCATGCGATGTCACCAACACTCAACACATAAATCAGTTCAACAGATAAGTTTAGGCAATACAATATTACAAAGATACAATAGTATATAATAGTTTTCCTTTTATCTCAAGAGTGTTAGAAGCAAGGAGGGAGAGGTATGATTAGATAGGAATGAACAATGTACATGAGTCATTTCACAAACAGTATTAGGGAACAACTACATTTTGAGATGTCTTTAAAACATTAGCATGAAAGTGTTACGATGAAGATTATTTGTAACATTCAATTACTCAAACTTACTTGATGCTTCTGAAAATGATTAAAAAGGATTGTTCCATGTATGTATTCCACTCAATTGAAACCATAACTCACATAATATCATGCCAATTGTTACTAACATTATTATGATGTTTCTGTGAATGCACCTGAATCTAGTGTTTTAAAACAATGACCTTAAAGCCTGGCTCACAAATCATGAAACTATTCCTCTGCAGCTGGTCCTACTCCACTAACATCATAAACAGTAACAGAGAGCCATAACTGTCCTAAACTAAACTGTCCTCAGCCATTACATTGTGTGGATTTGTCAAAAAAAACATCAACCAGAGACTATCAAATAAATTACAAACTGAAGATTCTACTGCCAGAAGCAACATCTTTTTAATACCTAAGACAAGATCCAAGATTACAAGATTGAGCCTACATGGCGCATATTAACTCTAACATCTCAATACATTATATTTCACCCCCTTCCAAAACCAAGATTTATTTCTGCACCCATTACTTTATTACAGACTAATTACATTAGCACCAAAACAACCAACACATGTCTGAACAATTACAGAACAATTATAACTTATCAAGGAAATTCATTCATCTCTCTGAATAGTTTTGCACTTGCTGGTTTCTCAAACTATCAAAATATGAACATGAAGTTAGGTCAGAATGGGTGCGTTACTATAAACTTGGTGAACGACCTGTGAAATCAACTGAATTGAACTTAATTGCGTGGCGCCATGTACAAAATGTACTAATATTAATGCCAAAATAAGTTGGCATAGAAGAATGTTAATCAAAGGGCAAATTAACTCAACCAAAATATTACAGCAAGAGTGCTGGGCCTTACTTCACATGTGGGTGTTGCCATTCAGACAGTTAACATCTGTATATTAAAGCTAGAGTGATGGGCCTTACTTCACATGTGGGTGTTGCCATTCACACAATTAACATGTGTATATTACAGCAAGAGTGCTGGGCCTTACTTCACATGTGGGTGTTGCCATTCAGACAGTTAACATGTGGATATTACAGCAAGAGTGCTGGGCCTTACTTCACATGTGGGTGTTGCCATTCAGACAGTTAACATCTGTATATTAAAGCTAGAGTGCTGGGCCTTACTTCACATGTGGGTGTTGCCATTCAGACAGTTAACATCTGTATATTAAAGCTAGAGTGCTGGGCCTTACTTCACATGTGGGTGTTGCCATTCACACAGTTAACATGTGTATATAACAGCAAGAGTGCTGGGCCTTACTTCACATGTGGGTGTTGCCATTCACACAGTTAACATGTGTATATTACAGCAAGAGTGCTGGGCCTTACTTCACATGTGGGTGTTGCCATTCAGACAGTTAACATTTGTATATTACAGCAAGAGTGGTGGACCTTACTTCAGATGTGGGTGTTGCCATTCAGACAGTTAACATTTGTATATTACAGCAAGAGTGCTGGGCCTTACTTTATATGTGGGTGTTGCCATTCAGACAGTTAACATTTGTATATTACAGCAAGAGTGCTGGGCCTTACTTTATATGTGGGTGTTGCCATTCAGACAGTTAACATTTGTATATTACAGCAAGAGTGCTGGGCCTTACTTTATATGTGGGTGTTGCCATTCAGACAGTTAACATTTGTATATTAAAGCTAGAGTGATGGGCCTTACTTCACATGTGGGTGTTGCCATTCAGACAGTTAACATCTGTATATTAAAGCTAGAGTGCTGGGCCTTACTTCACATGTGGGTGTTGCCATTCACACAATTAACATGTGTATATTACAGCAAGAGTGCTGGGCCTTACTTCACATGTGGGTGTTGCCATTCAGACAGTTAACATGTGGATATTACAGCAAGAGTGCTGGGCCTTACTTCACATGTGGGTGTTGCCATTCACACAGTTAACATGTGGATATTAAAGCTAGAGTGCTGGGCCTTACTTCACATGTGGGTGTTGCCATTCAGACAGTTAACATCTGTATATTAAAGCTAGAGTGCTGGGCCTTACTTCACATGTGGGTGTTGCCATTCACACAGTTAACATGTGTATATTACAGCAAGAGTGCTGGGCCTTACTTCACATGTGGGTGTTGCCATTTAGACAGTTAACATGCGGATATTACAGCAAGAGTGCTGGGCCTTACTTCACATGTGGGTGTTGCCATTCAGACAGTTAACATTTGTATATTACAGCAAGAGTGGTGGACCTTACTTCAGATGTGGGTGTTGCCATTCAGACAGTTAACATTTGTATATTACAGCAAGAGTGCTGGGCCTTACTTTATATGTGGGTGTTGCCATTCAGACAGTTAACATTTGTATATTACAGCAAGAGTGCTGGGCCTTACTTTATATGTGGGTCTTGCCATTCAGACAGTTAACATGTGGATATTACAGCAAGAGTGCTGGGCCTTACTTCACATGTGGGTGTTGCCATTCAGACAGTTAACATTTGTATATTACAGCAAGAGTGGTGGACCTTACTTCAGATGTGGGTGTTGCCATTCAGACAGTTAACATTTGTATATTACAGCAAGAGTGCTGGGCCTTACTTTATATGTGGGTGTTGCCATTCAGACAGTTAACATTTGTATATTACAGCAAGAGTGCTGGGCCTTACTTTATATGTGGGTGTTGCCATTCAGACAGTTAACATTTGTATATTACAGCAAGAGTGCTGGGCCTTACTTTATATGTGGGTGTTGCCATTCAGACAGTTAACATTTGTATATTAAAGCTAGAGTGATGGGCCTTACTTCACATGTGGGTGTTGCCATTCAGACAGTTAACATCTGTATATTAAAGCTAGAGTGCTGGGCCTTACTTCACATGTGGGTGTTGCCATTCACACAATTAACATGTGTATATTACAGCAAGAGTGCTGGGCCTTACTTCACATGTGGGTGTTGCCATTCAGACAGTTAACATGTGGATATTACAGCAAGAGTGCTGGGCCTTACTTCACATGTGGGTGTTGCCATTCACACAGTTAACATGTGGATATTAAAGCTTGAGTGCTGGGCCTTACTTCACATGTGGGTGTTGCCATTCAGACAGTTAACATCTGTATATTAAAGCTAGAGTGCTGGGCCTTACTTCACATGTGGGTGTTGCCATTCACACAGTTAACATGTGTATATTACAGCAAGAGTGCTGGGCCTTACTTCACATGTGGGTGTTGCCATTCAGACAGTTAACATGCGGATATTACAGCAAGAGTGCTGGGCCTTACTTCACATGTGGGTGTTGCCATTCAGACAGTTAACATTTGTATATTACAGCAAGAGTGGTGGACCTTACTTCAGATGTGGGTGTTGCCATTCAGACAGTTAACATTTGTATATTACAGCAAGAGTGCTGGGCCTTACTTTATATGTGGGTGTTGCCATTCAGACAGTTAACATTTGTATATTACAGCAAGAGTGCTGGGCCTTACTTTATATGTGGGTGTTGCCATTCAGACAGTTAACATTTGTATATTACAGCAAGAGTGCTGGGCCTTACTTTATATGTGGGTGTTGCCATTCAGACAGTTAACATTTGTATATTAAAGCTAGAGTGATGGGCCTTACTTCACATGTGGGTGTTGCCATTCACACAGTTAACATGTGGATATTAAAGCTAGAGTGATGGGACTTACTTCACATGTGGGTGTTGCCATTCAGACAGTTAACATTTGTATATTACAGCAAGAGTGATGGGCCTTACTTCACATGTGGGTGTTGCCATTCACACAGTAAACATGTGGATATTAAAGCTAAAGTGATGGGCCTTACTTCGCATGTGGGTGTTGCCATTCACACAGTTAACATGTGTATATTACAGCAAGAGTGCTGGGCCTTACTTCACATGTGGGTGTTGCCATTCACACAGTTAACATGTGTATCTTACAGCAAGAGTGCTGTGCCTTACTTCATATGTGGGTGTTGCCATTCACACAGTTAACATGTGTATATTACAGCAAGAGTGCTGGGCCTTACTTCACATGTGGGTGTTGCCATTCACACAGTTAACATGTGGATATTACAGCAAGAGTGCTGGGCCTTACTTTGCATGTGGGTGTTGCCATTCAGACAGTTAACATTTGTATATTAAAGCTAGAGTGCTGGGCCTTACTTTATATGTGGGTGTTGCCATTCAGACAGTTAACATTTGTATATTAAAGCTAGAGTGCTGGGCCTTACTTTATATGTGGGTGTTGCCATTCAGACAGTTAACATTTGTATATTAAAGCTAGAGTGCTGGGCCTTACTTTATATGTGGGTGTTGCCATTCAGACAGTTAACATTTGTATATTAAAGCTAGAGTGCTGGGCCTTACTTTATATGTGGGTGTTGCCATTCAGACAGTTAACATTTGTATATTAAAGCTAGAGTGCTGGGCCTTACTTTATATGTGGGTGTTGCCATTCAGACAGTTAACATTTGTATATTAAAGCTAGAGTGCTGGGCCTTACTTTATATGTGGGTGTTGCCATTCAGACAGTTAACAATTGTATATTAAAGCTAGAGTGCTGGGCCTTACTTTATATGTGGGTGTTGCCATTCAGACAGTTAACATTTGTATATTACAGCAAGAGTGCTGGGCCTTACTTTATATGTGGGTGTTGCCATTCAGACAGTTAACATTTGTATATTAAAGCTAGAGTGATGGGCCTTACTTCACATGTGGGTGTTGCCATTCACACAGTTAACATGTGGATATTAAAGCTAGAGTGATGGGACTTACTTCACATGTGGGTGTTGCCATTCAGACAGTTAACATTTGTATATTACAGCAAGAGTGATGGGCCTTACTTCACATGTGGGTGTTGCCATTCACACAGTTAACATGTGGATATTAAAGCTAAAGTGATGGGCCTTACTTCGCATGTGGGTGTTGCCATTCACACAGTTAACATGTGTATATTACAGCAAGAGTGCTGGGCCTTACTTCGCATGTGGGTGTTGCCATTCACACAGTTAACATGTGTATCTTACAGCAAGAGTGCTGGGCCTTACTTCATATGTGGGTGTTGCCATTCACACAGTTAAATTCACACAGTTAACATGTGTATATTACAGCAAGAGTGCTGGGCCTTAATTCACATGTGGGTGTTGCCATTCACACAGTTAACATGTGGATATTACAGCAAGAGTGCTGGGCCTTACTTCGCATGTGGGTGTTGCCATTCAGACAGTTAACATGTGGATATTACAGCAAGAGTGCTGGGCCTTACTTCGCATGTGGGTGTTGCCATTCACACAGTTAACATGTGGATATTACAGCAAGAGTGCTGGGCCTTGCTTCACATGTGGGTGTTGCCATTCACACAGTTAACATGTGGATATTAAAGCTAGAGTGATGGGCCTTAAATACTTCACATGTGGGTGTTGCCATTCACACAGTTAACATGTGGATATTAAAGCTAGAGTGATGGGCCTTGCTTCACATGTGGGTGTTGCCATTCACACAGTTAACATGTGGATATTAAAGCTAGAGTGATGGGCCTTACTTCACATGTGGGTGTTGCCATTCAGAAAGTTAACATGTGGATATTACAGCAAGAGTGCTGGGCCTTACTTCACATGTGGGTGTTGCCATTCACACAGTTAACATGTGGATATTACAGCAAGAGTGCTGGGCCTTACTTCACATGAGGGTGTTGCCATTCACAAAGTAAACATGTGTATATTAAAGCTAGAGTGATGGGCCTTACTTCACATGTGGGTGTTGCCATTCAAACAGTTAACATGTGTATATTACAGCAAGAGTGATGGGCCTTACTTCACATGTGGGTGTTGCCATTCACACAGTTAACATGTGGATATTACAGCAAGAGTGCTGGGCCTTACTTCGCATGTGGGTGTTGTCATTCAGACTTAACACGTGTATATTACAGCAAGAGTGCTGGGCCTTACTTCACATGTGGGTGTTGCCATTCAGACAGTTAACATATGTATATTACAGCAAGAGTGCTGGGCCTTACTTCACATGAGGGTGTTGCCATTCACAAAGCAAACATGTGTATATTAAAGCTAGAGTGATGGGCCTTACTTCACATGTGGGTGTTGCCATTCACACAGTTAACATGTGTATATTAAAGCTTGAGTGATGGGCCTTACTTCACATGTGGGTGTTGCCATTCAGAAAGTTAACATGTGGATATTACAGCAAGAGTGCTGGGCCTTACTTCACATGTGGGTGTTGTCATTCAGACTTAACACGTGTATATTACAGCAAGAGTGCTGGGCCTTACTTCACATGTGGGTGTTGCCATTCACACAGTTAACAGTAAATTACAGCAAGAGTGGTGGACCTTACTTCAGATGTGGGTGTTGCCATTCACACAGTTAACATGTGTATATTAAAGCTAGAGTGGTGGACCTTACTTCAGATGTGGGTGTTGCCATTTAGACAGTTAACATGTGTATATTACAGCAAGAGTGGTGGACCTTACTTCACATGTGGGTGTTGCCATTCACACAGTTAACATGTGTACATTACAGCAAGAGTGGTGGACCTTACTTCAGATGTGGGTGTTGCCATTCAGACAGTTAACATGTGTATTACAGCAAGAGTGGTGGACCTTACTTCACATGTGGGTGTTACCATTTAGACAGTTAACATGTGGATATTACAGCAAGAGTGCTGGGCCTTACTTCACATGTGGGTGTTGTCATTCAGACTTAACATGTGAACATTACAGCAAGAGTGGTGGACCTTACTTCAGATGTGGGTGTTGTCATTTAGACAGTTAACATGTCTGATTGGCCTTACTTCACATATGGGTTTGTTTGGATGTGAGCAACTGCAGGGACACCTGTTGTAATAACTGTTAATCATTATGATGAAATTCATATAAAGTAACTCTTCATTTCAATCAATTGTAATCAATCTTCCATTACTCACATCAACAGGTTGCGGTATGGATATGGAGTCCCTATTTGGATGTTCTCGATGCTCTATGAGTGATTCCCGAGAGTGGCTCGGTTGTGACGTGGATGGCTTCCCCAGTAACGTTAACGCCACGTATGAACCAGCTGGAAAAAGAAAAACACATGAGGTTATACACAACTTAGGACTTAAACAAATATAACATGTGTCTGAGTATCAAACTTTATTCTTGTTATTACTGTTCATATATTCTATGCTACATCTGTTGAAATTTTGAATTTAAATTAATTCTTAATTTATTCATTGCATCCACCATCAAAATACAAAGGATGTTTTATACTTGCAACTGGAGATGTGCATTCAGCTACAACAAGGGCTATCAAGCCTATCACTATGATTGACATTATCCAAGGTGATTTAATAATAAAGACGTAAATGTTGTGATACTAATGTTTTGACAGATACTGCTCTAACAAGACCAAGTTATACACCCTACCAAAACGATAGTCACCATAATGTACCATCAGTGAACTTATGTTCTAAATTTACTTTCCAACAAAAATAACATAGATCATTTGAAAATGCTTTAAACAACAATCATTTTATAGAAATTTATAGGCATAATTCATCACGATTTGCATAAAATATATGCAAAACACATTAAGAAATTTGGTTCATTTAAATCATTTACATGCTTCATGTCTCAGTAAACACAATTGTTACTAAGGCTTATCCTTGTTCAACACTTAACTCATACTGAGGACTACTTAAAAACTACACCTTTTCATAATATTTTCACACCTTCATGTAACTGTTAACCTAGTTTTCTGGACAAGAACAAGGTGTTTTCTTGGAAACTGTTTGGTCAGAAGGCAAAGGCTACAATAAAACACAGTTTCCATTCAATGAAGAGCATGTTTAGACAGACATGGAGTTAATTAGGCACATCAAAACAAGTCTCTCACTGGTTATTTCTTGTGCCATAACAACTAACCACACCGATTATGCAGACATTATGGCACATCTAGGCTCCAATAAATTGTTCCAAACTCATACAAATCTGACAATAAACAGGTCATCATATATTGAGTACTGATGTTCTAGAATTTCCTAGAAATAATCATACATATATTTTAGATATTGGAATAGACATCCTGGTTAGTCTCAGATCAGGTCACCTTATGTCAGAAACATTTCTGGTCAGTGACCATTGCTTCGCTGTCAGACGTTCTGGTCAATGTCAGCAAATGACACTGCCTCACTGTCAGATGTTCTGGTCAATGGCTTTTATCTGTTTTGTCCATAAGCTGAATCTTGACCATTGCCTCACTGTCAGACCTTCTGGTCAATGTCAGTAATCTGTTTTGTCCAAAAGCTGAATCTTGACCATTGCTGCACTGTCAGACCATCTGGTCAATGTTGGTAATCTGTTTTGTCTAAAAAAGCTGAATCTTGAACATTGCCTCACTGTCAGACCTTCTGGTCAATGTCAGTATTCTGTTTTATGTCCAATAAAATTGAACCTTGACCATTGCCTCACTGTCAGACCTGGTAAAAAAGCTTTCACTTTTCATGTCATTTTAACAGGACAAGAGCTGGTTCTTTTCTCTGAAGAACATGGAAGTTTTACATGCATCCAGCATCATGAGATGCAGCCAGCATTCTATCAGGTTTTGTTGCATAACATGACACAGGCACAGCCCCACCTACCCAGTCTGACAATAGGTGATTAAAGCTCAATCTGTAAGCCCCATTTAGCATCCTAAGTAGCAGGTAATGACCAGCTCTGCCTAGAATAGAACTGTAAACAGCTACATGCCGCCAGAATATTCACAAATCTAACAGATAATGGATGTGCCAACAAATTAAAGACATTAAGGACCTTGAGACAGTATTGCACAACAATTACAGTAAATGCTTTCATGGTTTCACCAACTATTTACATATAACACAGACAAGTAGGCTAAAAAAATGTTCCAACGTCATTGATCAGAAATATTCATCTTTATGCTTACCTGTTATTCAGTTACAAACAAATTTGTGTATATTGATGAACACTAAAACAGTTCCAGGGTCAAAACACCAAGCAGTTATTCATGAACACTACAACAGTTCCAGGGTCAAAACACCAAGCAGTTATTCATGAACACTACAACAGTTCCAGGGTCAAAACACCAAGCAGTTATTCATGTATTGCTGAATCAGGGTATCAACAAATAAACAAACAAACCTGGCATTAGTCAAGAACTAATCAAACCAATACAAAAGGTGAACATACATGGCACAGGGGAGTTTTATTGCCCCTATAAACCATATGCCAGAGAGCCAGACCCAACGCCCCGTGCTGGTTTATGCCCTCCCCCACTCTTCAATGCACACATTCCCATGAGGATTCTTCACACCTCAGTTCAGCCAAATGTCTTCCATGAAAATTTTAAACATTCCTGGAAAAACCTGCGTCACTTTTTTCAATCAAAACATTAATTGGTGATGATCAGAACTTGTTCAAGTATTTTAAGAGCTTTAAGAGTCCCAAATATTTCGCTTTAATGCACATTCTGCAATGTTCCACTTTATGTTGCAAATTATAGTTTGGTAATTTCTTTTCAATCCTTTAATTAGGACATTAACACAGGCATGATGATATATGGCAACAAAAGAGTTCCGAAAATGTAACTGTTCACCTATTTCCACTAACAAATGCCATTGCCTCATTGAATAACAAATGGAATATTCCCTTTCAACTTTCATTCACTTCTCAGAAAATTACTCCCCCAGTACAGTGAACTCATTCATGATGAAAGAAGGCTAAAATAAATGAGGCAAATTCAATTTAATAAATGCAAAAATATGGAGCAAAATTCCACCCCAAAAATCACATCACACATGTAACAAATCTGCAATGAAAAACAACTCCAGTTATCCCAGTTTTTTTTAAAGCACAGCTACACAATGAAGGGAGGAGTGTGGCTTTCTCAGAGAACCATGAACGAATATTACTGAGACAAACCAAAGTAAACAATACCCTTTGCAAACTCTGAATGGCCACTTGTAAACAGGAAGATGGCCAATTAAGATTAACAGAGATTCATGAAGAATTTCTGTAGTTCCTTGCATATTCCTTGTGTATATTTCCGCATTGTAAGCACAGGTCAAAAGTCTAGAATTGTTGCAATTTGGTCAATGACATTGGGTGCCGTTGTTTACATGATTGTCTGATACTAAATCCATCTCCTAACAAATGTAAATGTCAGGAAAACAAGAGGAAGTGCCCATGTCCTGAGCTTAGAACTAAAATTATTGTTACCCAAGAGGATGAACCAATTAACTGTGTTGCCTTAATTATATATGGCTCCCATTTGACCTTGGACATTACTGGAGGATGGGCTTTGACAATCAAGTCAAAATGACTTAGTTATTCAAGGTCATTTGGACCCAAGTCTCATTCAGCAAACCTCATTTGACCATTTCAATTTTGATGCAGTTAACCTGAACCCTCTTTTCTAGTTTTCTTTCCACCACGACAGGGTGTGTAACTGCGAAAGGGTGTGTATCTGCAGTTCCATGGTTTGCATTGCAATATTTACACTGTGGCAAAAAGTTTAAACAAAATACTGTAATAAACCTAAGGCTGTCAGCGTGTTGCAATTACTTTTGCACTTGAGAACCATAATAAATATCCACACATCAGGATAGGCAACTCTTTATGATGATTATTTCCACTGGCTTCTTAAAAGGACACAGCCCCATGACCCCTTGTGCCTTACCCATGAGAGGTGGTGACCTGCTACCTTGTTTTATTATGTTTCTATGACCCTGAATTGTGCCCCAGCCAATAATAATGCTCCCTGTATCAATGTACACACCTGTTGGTGCCGATAAGATATCAACTGTACTTTACATCTGCCTTACATTCTCTCTCCCTCAAATTCTGATGGGTATCTCTCTCGCCCAGATTTTTTTTTAAACTTTCAGCAAATGAAATATCTGCGCAATGCTTGTTTCAAAGGAAGAACATATAAAGAGATTTTTCATCAAATTGCTTTACATTTTTGTATTCCAATAAAATTATTGGCAGATGTGGTAACAATACTACAAGAGGTACAAGGGGGTTTGTGCCCAATCAGTAAATTATAACTCTCTATTTATGGGGGACTGAAATCTATTATATTTAACAAAGAGTCGAGCATTTAATTCACATAGTGATTACTTTATACGAAAATTTTGGGGTTTTCCACATTGGTAACAACTCCCACACATGTTTTGTTGACAAGTATAACTAGTTGAGTAATAAGTTATGACTCACCTGAAACTTGAAGCATGTTTATGCACATATCATATGAATTATCAGCAGATACATACTACTTATCAAGTTATAATCATACCTTATCTTTCTTAGTAGTTTGTTTATAATTGAAAACTTGACAGGCTTTTCATTGCTAAAAAATTGGCATTAGTATATGGTATAGTAAGTACTGTTTCTGTGACAACTGCTGTTGCTAATATCTGCAAAGGACAGGAAGATCATTTTGGTCTTATCCCCGAAAATAGAACACCACTTATTAAGATACACAAGACACAGTTTGTGCATCTTATAAACCACTTGTCGTGTTTCGATTGATAAAATCTACCAAACTGGTTGGGAGCAGCCATTATTTTGACAATTCTTGGGCAATAACTCCAAAGTGACAATAGCGATCTGACTGGTAACAAACTCAGTCAAGATTTTACGCCAATAAGCATTGCTGCCAAGTTTTGTAAAGAATGGAGAAGATACATCTAAATTAAAAAGCGTAAAACAGGTGTGCAGCTGAGGTCAAGGATGCAAACTAAGGTGACCATGACGCTGGTCATATGTATGATCCCCTAAGATGTCTCTGACATGCTACAAAGGCGATACAAAAACAACACAATAACTTGATGCTCATTTTATCTACAAAATAAATCCAACTAATCTAGCCAAGAATCTCATCTCAATAGCTGCACAATCATGATGCAATCTTCATTTGATGCAAAACAGTGGCAAACTTGTGGAAACCAACTTTCAATGGATTACTTGAGATCCTCAAATCAATTTCTTTCCAATGAGTGGAATTCAGACAGGGAACCAACCAGTAACCAACCAGTTCAGCTCTATCCATGTAAGAAACATCTCAATCATCATATTAAGAAGGTCTTTACTGGGATTAACTATTGACCGAATTCTTTGGCAATGATTGACAATAGTATCTGTCTTCTCTCATTTAAGAGCTTGTTCAATTTCTTCAAGGTAAACACATTTGATCTACATTCCTGATACATAAGATATTTTCTGTGTTTTGTTTTAAATTAACAAAACATTTCATGTGTACCCTGTTATAGACTGCAATAATTGCAAAAGAGACACAATAGAAAGGGTCAACAATACTTCAATCGGTTAACCAACAATTTCTAAGAAAACAAATCCAGCTAGATGCTAGTCAGAAGAGGACAGAGACAACATACCTTAAAGACAACTAGATTAAACTATTATACAAAAAGGCCCCTATTTCTGGAAAGTCCTTTGTAACAGGATCATGAATTAATGATGAACTATTAACCAATTTTCACTATCAAAATCTAATTAAAGTATGTATTTTGGCTAATTGAAATAAGCTACTTAAGCCTGTCAAGCTTAAGAAATAGGGACCAGGATATTACCAACGACAAAAATGCAAATTGTCCAAATGTAGTCAGTAGCCAGTCCAAACGAAAAAAGACAATTCAAATCAAATCGGAACATGGAAACTTCACAACAGCTCTCCAGTACCAAACAAACCCGGACAGCTGTCTGGGATTCCTGCCGCTTGTTTAAACTTCCATGCTGCGCTTCCTGCTCAGGTAGAGGAGGCAGGGAAAAAATACAAACATACCCAAGATAAACACCAGGATAACCACTGGACGGATGCTTATAAATGCAGATCAAACAATGTAATAAGAAAAAGAGATCACTTATTTTGTTTCATCTGACCGATATTTTGTATCTTCCACGATATTTTGTATCTTCCACGTTATCACTTGTCGAGTTTGCTTTCTAAAACCTAGGAGAGTTGCACAATAAAATAATTTCTTCCTGGCACAATTACCTGTTTTTATTGTCTTTATTTTCAAGTCTTGGATAAATTGTTTCTTTATAGAGATACAGAGAAATAAACAGTGTAATGAAATCAGTATGTATAACAAAGTCCCATTAAAATCAATTTCATACAAAAAAAGAACAGAATGTTTACTTAGATAAGAGACAGTAAATATCTTTATTGGTCAGATTATGGAAGACACGAATAACAACAGACCATAAATAACTTGGTTATTTGCGGAAGAGAATAACAACAGAAATGTTAAGGCCGAGGGTCATAACTCTAGATAGTTTGTGCCAAAAGGCATAACTCAAGAAAGTTTAGCCAAGGGGCATAACTCTAGAGATATTTAGGCCAAAGGGCAGAACTCTAGATATGTTTTTGCCAAGGGACATAACTCGTGATGTTTTAGCCATGGGGCAGAACTCGTGAAATGTTTTTTTGCCAAGGGTATAACTCTAGAAATGTTTTGTCAAGGAGCATAACTCTGGATTTTTTTTGCCAAGAGGCATAAATTGAGAAATGTTTTTGCCATGGGTCACAGAACTCTAGATATGTTTTTGCAGAGGGACATAACCTTGGAAATGTTTTTGCTGAGGGGTATAACTCTTTAAATATTTTCTTAAAAACTTACATGTGTTTTACCATGAAAAATATGCTGTTTCATTGTGTATTTTGTCATGCTATTGCAAAAAAATACTGCCAATGCATTAAAGATGGCTGTTGTTGATGATGGTTTGAAGCAAGTCTGATATATATATATTTCAGTATGGTATAGTAATCAAGAATATTTACCTGAAAATCTTTTACGGCTCATTTTGAAGTGATTTACACACTACATGTAAAATTAATTGCCAGTATAACTGTAATATCCATCAAGTTTTTGGCCTAGCTGCCAGCATACAGCAGTACAGTAACTGTAATATGCATCACAATCTTTCAGACATACTATCATTACGTTTCACTAGTCTCCTCACATTATTGATTGTTGCAACTAACTTTCAAACATGTTCACATAATGAATCAAAGAATTTAACTTTACTACCGATATTAAATTCTTTACCGATATTAAATTCTTTGCTATAAATAGTCTTTTTTAATGGATATTAAAGTAAGCTATCCAGCTGAGCACTACTCATTTATTCGGTATTTATTTCTTTCACTATATTCACCGCCTCAAAAACACAGATATTTAAACCACTTATACATGACAGTTTTATATGAGAGAGGAATAACAACTTGAAACTGCAAATGACAAGCAGATAAATGCAAACACATCAAAGCATCCTTACGATGCTTTACAACGATAATTTATGGTAGATAACAAAGAACTAATTATCTCCATCTTGGGGCATGATAACATTTGTCTCTGATATGCATCCTTCAACACCATGATGAGACGCCTACAAATGCATGACTGAATTTGGAAAATTAAACGACAGCAATTAGGTAACAAGTACAGTAGATGTTTTATACCATACACTGTACTAGCTGTTGTACAACACACTCGTCTATTGATACTCAATGTCTCTGTTTTCCCATCACCCATGATTGCCCATGAGTTTTGATGCAGCCTTATTTGGGCAAATCCTGTGCATTATTTAAACTGAAGTACCACAAGCGGGTTCCTGACACTCGATCTGCTGTTGTTGTATTTTCAGTTTAAAAAAACAACAGCATTACTAATCATTTATTAAAGCCAGTGTGATAGGCCTGGCTTCACAAGCACGTTCGATGACTCTGGAAACATGTGTACCAAGTTCAATGTGTACTTTTTGAAACGTTATAGCCAAGCTTGAAAGTTTTGCATTACCACACCAGGGCTATCACAATTTCTTCAAAAACAGCTAAAAAAATCATTGACTGTAAGATTCTTCCTCTGCTGAAAAATGTTTCTTTACATTCAAAAACACAAATTATTAATCAACGAGTGTCATCTGACTCAGACAGCAGTCTATTTTCAGAGACAGACTTTTGGCGTTTCTACCCTTAAAGCTATTTCAAATTGATTACATCTAAGCAATATTAAGGTATGAATAGTAACCATTTTCAATTGTTTATCAATACTTACACATGGCTATGAAGTTTGTCAGATCTTCACCATCCCATAACCAATGCTAATCCAATAAATTCACATGAGCATGTAACACTGAACTGAACAGAATATTATCAACTTTGGATAACCAGAAAACCATGTATATCCAAACACACTGTCCTAACTTACATCAGCTTAATAAATATCACAATTCAGCATAAAAACCTTCAACAATTCCAAATAAGTTTTTCTCAGTTTCTCAAATGAAGCAATATTGCCAATTTAATATTGCCAAGGCAATTATTATAAGTGATATTATCCATAAGCGGTAATAAATCTGTGTATCTGTGAGAGATGCCAGGCACAGCCTCTACAAGAGCCAGGCAGTATTGATCCTTCGTAAACACTTGTTACAGCAAGGCCATACAAGACTCCAGAACTGTCCTGAAGGATTCACTGGAGCTTGAGGTTACCATTCCAAGAGCTCTGTCACTTGTCTCTTTATTAGGACAAATATCGCCCAAACAAGGTTAGCGCTGTCCCCCAGTCTTCTCCTCTCTGAAGAGTCCGGTGCAAAGTGTCTCCCTTTTTCTGTATCCAATTTATCATGCTATGGTTTTAGGGTTACAGTGACCCCTTCAAGATCTATATTCATTCAATAGTAGGTCAAGAGTTTAATGTCACTTTCACAGAAAACAAAAAGTCCACTACCATTGCACAAAAGAAATGAAAACAAAAATCTAACAGGGAAGGCTAATAAAATCCAAACAGCAGTTATTCGCTTTCTCCTTTTATCTCCAAGGTAAATGTAGAGTTAAAGTAGTTCACTTACCAAACTTTACTATAAACTGCACTTAGCTTACATTCTGTAAAACCAAATTCCTCACCCATAACAGGCATAACTTATATGAGAATTAAACACACAGTTTTCTGCTCCAACACTGCACAGGAGTCACACTCTTGGTGTACAAGCACAAGGAACTGAATCTATTTCCAGGTTTTTAGCCTACAAAAGAATCTTCATGATAAAACACCATCCAATTCAGTACCAAACAATCCAGTAAGAACTAAGAGTGGCTTCCACTATCAAGTCCTATGACACCAGCATTCGGTCAGCAAACAGAGCTTAGCCCTTATGAGCCAATGTAACTATCTTTTTTTCACAAAGCAAGTACCTTTAGTTCTGAAACTCTTACTGCAATAATATGAATCCTGTTAAATCACAGCTGCCTTGGGTATGTTTGAACAATTACTTGCAATTAGCCTTGCGATATGGCCATGTATCTGTGTAGTCTTTTACCCAGAGATATTCCCGGCTTCCAGACTATTCTACTGGAGCAGTTTCACAGGTAGCTAGCTTTGTGCCAAGCAGAACTGATAATCTCTGCATGTAGATCTAAGTGAAAAATACCTAAGCCTCCCCACCTCTCTGAGAATAGAACACTTCCATTTTCCTCATTTTCCACTTTAACAGATCTACATATGCAATCTATTACATAACCATTCATCAAGAAGATTTCAAATTTAGGTCTTGGATCTCTTTGATGGAACTAAAACAAAGTAAACACACCATTCAATAGTGTTCATCATAACCGCTTCCCTTAACACTTAAAAGAACTCTCATTTACAATACAATCAGCTATAATGTTTTATGTTCTTTAAGAGGGAAAGTGCCACTGGTTTGTACCATGTGCAAGAATGTGGTTTGGCATAAAGACATACTCAAATTGACATGTGTTTGGTGCTATCTTGGAAACTGGATTCAGTTTGAAGCCTCAACACTGACTTAAAAACTTGCTGAAGCATGGGACCTTCACACTGACTTGGAAACTGGCATTTAAGCATAAGACCGTCACACTGCCAGGGAAACTGGCTACAGCATGAGACCTCCACACTGACTTGGAAACTGGCTACAGCATGAAACCTCCACACTGACTTGGAAACTGGTTTCTGGAGCATAAGACCTCCACACTGACTTGGAAACTGGCTACAGCATAAGACCTACACACTGACTTGGAAACTGGCTACAGCATGAAACCTCCACACTGACTTGGAAACTGGTTTCTGGAGCATAAGACCTCCACACTGACTTGGAAACTGGCTACAGCATAAGACCTACACACTGACTTGGAAACTGGCTACAGCATGAGACCTACACACTGACTTGGAAACTGGCTACAACATGAGACCTCCACACTGACTTGGAAACTGGCTTCATGCAGGATAAGACCTACACACTAACTTGGAAACTGGCAACAGCGTGAGACCTCCACACTGACCTGGAAACTGGCTTCATGCAGCATAAGACTTCCACACTGACTTAAAAACAGGCTACAGTGTGAGACCTCCACTATGACTTGAAAACTGGCTTCAGTATAAGACCTCCACACTGACTTGAAAACTGGCTTCAGAATGAGACCTCCACACTGACTTGGAAACTGGCTTCAACATTAGACCTCCACACTGACTTGGAAACTGGCTTCAACATTAGACCTCAACACTGACTTGGAAACTGGCTTCAACATTAGACCTCAACACTGACTTGGGAACTGGCTTCAACATTAGACCTCCACACTGACTTGGAAACTGGCTTCAACATTAGACCACCATACTGACTTGGAAACTGGCTTCAACATTAGACCTCCACACTGACTTGGAAACTGGCTTCAACATTAGACCACAACACTGACTTTGAAACTGGCTTCAACATTAGACCACCACACTGACTTGAAAACCAGCCTCAGCATTAGACCTCCACAATGACTTGGAAACTGGCTTCAACATAAGTATTCCACATTGACTTGGAAACTGGCATCAGAATGAGACCTCAACACTTGACTTGGAAACTGGCTTCAACATTAGAACTCCACACTGACTTGGAAACCGACTTTAGCATTAGACCTCCAAATTGACTTGGAAACTGGTTTCAGAATGAGACCTCCACATTGACTTGGAAACTGGCTTCAGCATAAGTTCTCCACACCGATTTGAAAACTGGCTACAACATGAGACCTACACATTGACTTGAAAACTGGCTACAACATGAGACCTACACACTGACTTGGAAACTGGTTTTAGCATTAGACCTCAACACTGACTTGGAAACAGGCTTCAACATTAGACCTCCACACTGACTTGGAAACCAGCTTCAAGATGAGACCTCCACACTGACTTGAAAACTGGCTTCAACATTAGACCTCCACACTGACTTGGAAACTGGCTTCAACATTAGACCTCCACACTGACTTGGAAACCGGCTTCAGAATGAGACCTCAAAACTGACTTGGAAACTGGCTTCAGCATTAGACCTCAACACTGACTTGGAAACTGGCTTCAGCATTAGACCTCAACACTGACTTGGAAACTGGCTTCAACATGAGACCTACACACTGACTTGGAAACCAGCTTCAAGATGAGACCTCAACACTGACTTGGAAACTGGCTACAGCATAAGACCTCAACACTGACTTGGAAACCGGCTTCAGCATTAGACCTCCACATTGACTTGGAAACTGGCTTCATAATGAGACCTCCACACTGACTTGGAAACTGGCTTCAGCATAAGTTCTTCAAACCAACTAGGAAACTGGCTTCAGTTTAAGATCTCCACACCGACTTGAAAACTGGCTACACCATGAGACCTCCACACTGACTTGGAAACTGGTTTCAGAATAAGACCTCCACACAGACTTGGAAACTGGCTTCAACATTAGACCTCCACACGGACTTGAAAACTGGCTACATCATGAGACCTACACACTGACTTGGAAACCAGCTTCAGAATGAGACCTCAATACTGACTTGGAAACTGGCTACAGCATAAGACTTCCACACTGACTTGAAAACTGGCTTCAGCATAAGACCTCCACACTGACTTGGAAACTGGCTTCAGAATGCGACATCCACACTGACTTGGAAACTGGCTTCAGCATAAGTTCTTCACACCAACTAGGAAACTGGCTTCAGTATAAGATCTCCACACTGACTTGAAAACTGGCTACATCATGAGACCTACACACTGACTTGGAAACTGGCTTCAGAATAAGACCTCCACACTGACTTGGAAACTGGCTTCAACATTAGACCTCCACACTGACTTGGAAACTGGCTACAACATTAGACCTTCACACTGACTTGGAAACTGGCTTCAGCATAAGACCTCCACACTGACTTGGAAACTGGCTTCAGCATAAGACCTCCACACTGACTTGGAAACTGGCTACAGCATAAGACCTTCACACTGACTTGAAAACTGGCTTCAGCATAAGACCTCCACACTGACTTGGAAACTGGCTCCAGCATAAGACCTCCACACTGACTTTGAAACAGGCTTCAGCATAAGACCTCCACACTGACTTGGAAACTGACTTCAACATAAGACCTACACACTGACTTGGAAACTAGCTACAACATAAGACCTCCACACTGACTTGGAAACTGGCTCCAGCATAAGACCTCCACACTGACTTTGAAACAGGCTTCAGCATAAGACCTCCACACTGACTTGGAAACTGACTTCAACATAAGACCTACACACTGACTTGGAATCTGGCTTCAACATAAGACCTTCACACTGACTTGGAAACTGGCTTCAACATAAGACCTTCACACTGACTTGGAAACTGGCTTCAGCATAAGACTTCCTTATTGACTTGGAAACTGGCTTCATAATGAGACCTACACACTGACTTGGAAACTGGCTTCAGCATTAGACCTCCACACTGACTTGGAAACTGGCCACAACATGAGACCTACACACTGATTTGGAAACTGGCTTCAGCACAATACCTCCACACCGACTTGGAAACTGGCTATAACATAAGACCTCCACACAGACTTGGAAACTGGCTATAACTTAAGACCTCCACACTGACTTGGAAACTGGCTACAACATAAGACCTGCACACTGACTTGGAAACTGGCTACAACATAAGACCTCCACACTGACTTGGAAACTGGATACAGCATAAGACCTCCACACTGACTTGGAAACTGGCTTCAGCATAAGACCTCCACACTGACTTGGATACTGGCTTCAGCATAAGACCTCCACACAGACTTCGAACCCGGACTTAACATTAGACCTCCACATTGATTTTTCTTCCTTTTGCTCATCTTAATATAAAATAATAAAATATTTGAAAAATGCTTTTTGTGACAACTGAAAGAGATGCTTACATAAAAGATTAAAATTAGACATTCTTTTTCCTTTTAATATCACTAAAGATAATCATTTTAGTTGGTATGTTCAAAACTTAAGCTGTCAAGTTCATGCTAATAATCAGAGCCTTTTCATGAAATTGGCTTTACCATGTTGCTGTTTTTTTACTGTTGTTGTTTTTTTTATTGTGGACTTGATGTTTGTGCAGATTTAAAACTAGTTGTGTTTGTTTTAATTGTATGTTAATCGTTCATTGATTTAAATACATGAGACTGTTAAAATTATCCAATTTGAAGCATTTACGCATTAATATTTTCCATGATGAAAAGGAGCCTTTTCCTCTTTTTTGCTTAAAAAGCCCAGTTAATTAGAGCAATTGGTTTCTACCTCATTTCTTTAATGATATTCATAGTTTTATGATTTATTTCAGTCTCATCAATGCATTGTACATTTAATAAGTATAATGGGAAAGTTTATGCATACATCCTGAATATAACTGTTTAGTTCATTAATGTTTCGTGCATATCTCAAAAATCATAAACAAATGAACATACACTTGAAATCAAACAGAAAATTACAGTCTGCATCCTTAATGGTGCACATAGATGGCAAAGATGTGCTGCAAAAAGTACAGATGAACATTTTTAATGTACAAAGATAAATATATGCCCCATAAACCCATGAGTTTTCAAGAAAGAAGCACCATTTTTTTTACCAGCAGGCAAAACCTTCATTGGCAGCTGTTGGGCGAATGTTTTTTGTGGCTTCAATACTGAGGAGAGATTTATAGATATTGATAAACTGTGGAAGTCATTCCAAACCAAACAACACTTGGAGAAACTCTTATTTTGATTTCATTAATTCCACCCTGATTAAACAAATCTTATCAATATAAAGACCATTCGCGGAAGCAATGATACTTATATAAATTTAAGAAGTAATTATTTCAAGTGTATTCAGCAACAACATGCAGTATCATTTTCTCCTTGTATAAATCATGCATTAATTTGAAGACTAAAGTCATAAGTTATCTTTTTTTTTCAGATTTGACAAAAACTTTGAAAGAGGATGAGACTCAATGACTAGTAGATTAAAGGAAGTGAATATCTTGTAAATTAAACATATGATACACGCCTGTTAAAAATAAAGCCCTTGTAGAATGAAGCCGTAGATTCTAGAAGTGGTCCTCCACTAACACAGATAGGTTGTGATTGCATGTTTATTGACAGTAATGGAGTGCAACAGTGTCCACGCCCAATAGCATTTGAGGCCACCAGTTATCTATAAGAAAACTACAACATACTCATTCTTGAATTGAATGATTTGATTTGAATGTTTACTTAGTGTGTAGGCTCATTCCTTCAGCTAATGGGATCACCGCTAATTCCTTCTGCTAATGGGATCACCGTTAATTCCTTCTGCCAATGGGTAACGCTAATTAGTTCAGCCAATGGGATCACCACTAATTAATTCCGCCAATGGGATGACCAATAATTCCTTATGCCAATGGGATCCCCGAAAATTCCTTCTGCCAATGGGATAAATGCTAATTAGTTTACCCATTGGGATCACTGCTAATTAGTTCAGCCAATGGGATGACCAATAATTCCTTAAGCCAATCAGATCACCTAAAATTCCTTCTGCCAATGGGATCACCACTAATTATTTAAGCCAATGGGATGATGGATAATTCCTTCAGCCAATGGGATCACCGCTTATTAGTTCAGCCAATGGGATCACTGCTAATTAGTTCAGCCAACTGGATGACCAATAATTCCTTCAGCCAATGGAATCACCGATAATTCCTTCTGCCAATGGGATCACTGCTAATTATTTAAGCCAATGGGATGATGGATAATTCACATTTTATCATTTAAAAAGCCTCTGACAAAAATAACAGCCAAATTTTGATTTAGTCATTAATTGGTTTCATTGAGTGGGTTAATTTAAAAGCTTGAACAAGTGCATTGGCTAGTATGGAGGCATTTGGTACCAAACACTAAGAAAGTGAGCACTTCTTTTAGGTCTTGCATATAATACCAACAAAAGATGTCATTTTACAATGGCCATGGTAACAGAACATATACTTACTAGTTTATCTGTTACCCCTCATTCATCAACAAAAGACAATGCAAAAAACAACCTCAGGCATTAAGCAATTCTGTGCTACTTACATAACACAGTTATCCACGTAACGATAACTGTTTCACAACCAACACTTCTTTAAATCCTTGCGATATTTGCAACAAAACATACAATCCAATGAATGCCGTTTTAACGATGAAAATATATATAAAGAACAACTAGTTAGGCGTTGTATGACTGGCAGACATAATGCAATGTCTTATTTAGAACCTCAGCATTCCAACAACAAATATCTGCCAACTGAAATAGCAGTAAAGAATCAATTCTTACTGTTAGGTGGAGGGAATAACCTCCCGTAAGTAAGATGCAGGGGAAATACTGATGTTTCCAGTTACTGACACCAGGCAACCTAGCTGGAGGTATGGATGCTATGCTAAGGAAAGTGACATTACTTAGCAAAAGCTCAAACCAGGTAATCATTAGACATGTTCAAAAATAAAATTGAACATAACATGTTTTTTTTTTTTTTAACAGCCAAAAGAACAATATAAGAATTTCCCCTAAACATAGTTATTGTGAGAAGTCCTGTTACAACAATGGGTTGTGTAAAAAGTCTGCCTCTCATCCAAGAGGTCTAGGACTTGTAAACATAACTCCCTTGCTTAGGGTTTTAGCCAGATTTTACAATGGGCAGGGTGCGGCAAAACTGACAGGGTGCTGCAGGTGAAAGGGCACGTTGTATCAGGCTGTGAGGAACTATTATCAATTTGACAAAAAAAATATTCAGGGATGTGATTGACCTGGCAGCTGGAGGGCTGAAACCATTTTGGCCATTGGTTCTTGAGGCACTATTGGGGTCAAAAGCACACTGCCGTAGAAACTCTTTTGAGGGTTCTTCTGACATTAAATTTGAAGCAAACTGGGAGATCAACTCTAACAACCAAAAGTACACTAATCAATAAGAAGATTTTTCAATTGCTTATCGGGGAGTTTAGTCTCAAACAATTGATTTCGACAATACTTTATCATTGTTTATCCCAACTGAACATTGATGTCTTATATTTGTATTCCCATCAATGATGTTCACTGCTCTGGTTCCCATAGATGTGTGGGTTCTTAGCCGGCTGGCAACCAGAGATAAAAGTTATTTCACAATTAGACCTGCACAATTTCAATGATATAGGATGCTAGAAAACCAATCCATTCCACTTTGTTCTGTATAACATCATTACATTCACAGGCTTTACCAAGACCTGATACCAACAGTCATAAAACCCAGGCCTAAAAAAAATTATATTTGGTTCGAGTTAACCCATCCTACCAATGAAAAAGGCACTGACTTACTGTTTTTAGTTGGTAAAAAAAACGTTTTCATGTGTAGTTCACACCTAGAAGTTTTGAACAGAAGCTGACTTTGACACCATTCTTCAATGGTGACACTATCATTCTTACTTAAAGTCCAGTAAAATTAAAAAAGCCTACCTACCCTACCGGTTCTTGAAAAGGATGTAACCCTTACCAAATATAAAAAAAATTGGCCCATATAAAATAATAGATTCACCATTGCTTATAACACTTATATTAGTTGATGACCTGTCTTAAAACTGGTTCATAGTTTTTAATCATAATCATAATTTACATTTCTCAGAAATTAATTGATTGTGAAAATTGCATTTCAGTGTTCTTTTCAAGTATTCTCAAAACCAAGATGACCTTGAAGAAGATATATTGCTTAAAATATACTTAACAATTATCCTGTTTCTTCAGCATAAATCAATATGTACTAAGGAAAAAATATTCATTTATATTCTGGGAACAAAACCAAGTCAAAGGCAGGAACTAAAAGACACTGCCAAGATATTTTAGAATAATTGTTAAGAATGGAAAACACAATTCTAATGTGAAGGACAAATTCTTGCTGGCACAGCCTTCTACCTTCGATGAATAAAGTTTATGAAGATGGACATCACAAATTTATAGCTTTAAGGTTAAATTTCAATTAAGTCATTAAAACGCTCAGAAAAGGCTCTACTGAAAAGAGGTCAATAGAACTTCAAATTGATTTTTATTCCAAATACTTGTTGTAATAATTAAAGTATAATTCTCTAACTTCTTTCACTTCAACGTTTTTTTTGTTTCAATCAAAATTGAAAGTCTGGACAACCACGAAAGACTTCTTTCAAAAATTGGACTTGAGCAGCTATATTTTAACATTGAGCACTTACATTTGATGAGCTTGACAACCTCCGGGTGGTTGGAATTGATCACAAGCTTTCCGTTAACCTGAAAACGTATATACACTAGTTGAATTCATCAGAGACATGGTTTAGCATTCTTCAACAATATATTCTGTCCTACATTTTTTTTTAATCTTAGCTAAATTCTGTTTGTTCAACACATTCATGTACAAAAAGTGTTTTACTTTTCCAGTATTATACTTCAAAAGAAATAGTAGTAGTTACACTTTAATTTGTCCATTAGATTACACTCATTCTATCAGCTGAATTGTGACCAAAGATTCAATTTTGAGAGGCTACAGTATGCCCACGGTGCTAAGCCATACGTCGGTTTTGTGAGAGGTGGACACCACAATACACCACCTATACCTCTAATGGCTTGATTTTTTGGCAACCTATCACAGTACTGAGTGAGAGATGGACAACTATACCACTATTCTAACTCTAGCAGCGCTTTCACACTCCGCCAAGATTAACAAACCTCACCTTTATGATTTTATCCCCCATCTGCACGCCAGCCTTCGCTGCAGCCCCACCTGCAAAATACAAACACACAGTTTGTATACCTTCTGTTCAATATGTAAAATCCTCTTAAATTAGGGATCAAACCCAGATCTTCAGATATGTTCTAATGATTAACTATGATATATAAACTAAGGTTCTTATTTCTGAATGATTCCTGTATAAGTATAGTGTTTGGAAGAACTGTCACAGTGATGACAAATATCCTCGAAATTCTATCTAGTACAATAGAATATGCACTTGCTTATATGTCTACATTCAGGTATAGGGCTCATAAGCTATAAGGATTATCATGCCCCACCCAATTACAGTTGACCTCAAGTGTGGAGGAGTGATGCAGTAAGAGGTGGGGACGTGGCTCTTGCACGCGACAGGTCTTCTTTATGTACTGAACACAGGTGCCAAGTAATTTCACAAGACAAGGAAAATCTGATGGACCTATGAATGTACTGATGGTGCAATCATATATTCCTACCTTTGGGGGCATAAAAATGGATTCCTATGGGAAATGCCAAACTGAAAGACAACTTTTAATATCTCATGTTCAAAAGCATAACACACAAGTTCATGTTTTGAAAAACTGTACAAGCTCACATGAATATTTCCAGTTTATAGCATACAATTATGGAATTTAGAGAACTTGTCAACATTCCTCCTACCTAGGGAGACAAGCACATGAAAAGTCTTCCCCACCGTGAAGTTGGCAAGTACTTGATTAGATCAGTAAGTACTTTCATCAGTGTGAAGTCATGTCAACATTGGTTTTTATGATGAACATATAATTGGAATGTTGTAAGCACGTTTACTTCCTCACTTTAATTAAACAAGAACTCCACAAGGGGATTCCATCGTTTATCTGTTGTTCTATTGGTAGTAAGTGTATAATTAATTATTCAATCAGAGTTATGTGCCTTCCTGCACATATATGCATACAGTGCTTCAGCTAGGCATAAATAGCAGGGGTGGGTCACACATTTGCCCTTTTCCGGCACCCTTCTGCTCTTTTCTGGCACCCTGCTGCCTTCTTATTATGCCCCCTGTGCCCTTTTGTTTGACAGAGCAGCCTTTGATGATAATCAACTTCATTTGATAATTATTTGACATCTTGTCAGGTCATTTTTTTGAAAAATAAGTATTAAAATACTATATATATATATAAAAAATTAAACATAATTTTCACACTTAATTAAATAAGATCAGGGCTCATCCTACCAGGCAACTTAGGCGATTAAGTCGCCTTGCCCGCAGCAACTTCGCTATTTTCTTAGATCAAAGCGAAGTCAACTTCGCCAACTTTTTCAAAGATCAAAAAGTCGATATCGCTAAGGACTAACGCTTGTCAAAACAGAGCAACTCCGCCTCCCGCCTGTCAGCTCGATTGACAAACAGCCAATCGTGTTAAACCTAGTAAATATGCTCCATTGACTTCAGCCAATGAGAACGCTTGTTTTATTCAATCGAAGCACGTGTTTGCACCATTGACTTTGTGTACAAGCGCTACGTCATCGATGAAATAAAATTGTAAGGGATTAATATTTACACTTGCCGATGTTTGTAAATGTCTATTAGTGCCAATTAGGATTTATACTTTATGACAATAGCGGTTTAAATGATGTGCACTGATGACAAATGAACTTAATTGGGTGTGATTACTGCGAAGTTAGCGAGAAGGGCAAGTCAAATCACAGTTCCAGGTTTGTTGTTTTTTTATTTCAGAAATGCTTCCATTATTATTTTTTCTTCGAACGGTTCACATCAATATTCTATATATGAGATATTTTGCATTCTGTTTAATTGTAATCATGCTTTCTACGTGGCTTCTGCGGGATTTCCCAGGCCTGAAACGTAAAGCTGACAATGTTGATAGTGATGATATGATCGACAGTTCAAATAAGAAATCATTCAAAAAGTCAAATTATCAAAATAATTTCAGTTGGTACAAACAAGATGCAGACAAAAAATGGCACTGCGAAGTTTGTAGAGGTGCTAAGTTGGACAACGCCTACGCCCTTGGACATGACCAACCAGCAAAAACAACCAATCATCAGAGACATGGCTTGTGTAAGTATTTATTAAAACAATAGAAGCATTGCTTAGTCCGCAGATAAATCAATTCAAAGTGGTATTAATTTTAAGGTGTCTGGTTTTATATATTTTAAAACATGTTGTAATATATGCCCAAATTATTTTAAATGACAGCTGAAAATGATGAGATACTGTGAAATATTTTTAAAGAAATATTTTGTGTATTTTCAGCAAATCAGCACAAGGCCGCCTTGGAGAAGACAGTTCTGCGTTCCGAGGAACCCATGAAGAAAATCGTACTGGCCAAACTGTCCAAGGATGACGAGCTTGGGGTCAAGCTCCTTAAGACTGCCTACCACCTGGCCAAGCGGGAGCTCCCCAAGGAGGAATTTCAGTACCACCTCCAGCTTGCCGGGGCCATAGGTGCTGATCTTGGCCATCTCATGAATGGGCCCTCACCCTCTTACACATCAAACAAGAGTGTAACTGAGTTACAAGATGCCATCATGTATCATGTATTTAAATTCTGATATATATGTATGTGTGCATGATAGGTTTGCATGTAATAAAATGTTTGAAACTTTACTTTTTTATATATATATACAACAAATTAATTCCAACTAAAAACAACCAGTATGACTATTTTAAAAACAATTTAAACACCTATTTAAATGCATAAAAAAAGTTGTCCAGGACACACCAGAACCCACCATTTGACATTTAAAATCTCAAAATTTTCCACCCTCCCCCGTTCTCACTTCTCCCTTAAAATTTAAAAAAGGATGAGCCCTGAAGATAACAGCTACGACATCACAACAAACTATAAGAATTGAAAATAGTTACAATACATACACAATACGAATTGAACATTGACCCTTTCCAGTGCCCCATTAAGGCTCACTCTATGCCCATCAGAAGTGCCCTTTCTGTCCTAGCACCCTGCCCAACTCAAATCCTGGCTGGAGAATCAATTGATAATAGGTGTTTTTGAGCAACAATGTTGATGAAGACGGTAGTGGTATGTTATAATAATATAAGTACATAAATTCTTACATCATATCAAGGTAAGTAACTGCATTTTAAGTTGCACTTGCCGGATGAAATAATCACTTCCCATTGTTCCAATTATGAAAAGTATGAAGTAAAATTACGCAATAGACCATTATTAAAATGATGTGGTTTGGAAATATGATGTTTATTGTGAGAACATGACAAAATATTCTGCATAGAGCACATTAGTTACAGATCTTGAATTTGATACTAGTAAGATTTCCTCACAATGATATTATCTGTAGCAACTTATCCTTAAAGTGTGAGCGCGAGTAAGGCATGTTCTACAACCTCGTTGTGGTAAACATGACACATTGTCAGTTCAAATCCTTTTCAGTAAGATGAAGTAAGCTGAATTTGTGCATGTGAACAATAGACCTTGAACATAAATTTGAAATATCACCAAAATAAGGTAGATTTACCTTACACAGTCCTGACAAATACATAGTGTATGGAATGACATGGGGTTGAGATCCAAGTGTGAACTATTCAGCAATGAATATGAATGCCATATCAATCTATTGCCATTAACAATGTGGGCATAGGTCATTTCATAAAAGCTTTTCTTACTAAACAAAATTTTGGGAAACATTCTGCAAGACCAAAGTCCTATTATTTTATGTTGACATGGAAACAGATACACCATTTTGTTTGTTACTGTCGGTTGATGAAATAAAGTATCCAAGAAATCCATGTATCCTCTGTTTTTATAACAATTCTTTCAATGCATTTTTAAGTTTTCAAATAAATGTTCCACACTTGCATATGTCTGTAGTGCTAGCTTACCCTCATCCTTGGCACCCCAGCATATCATAACCTTTATGATACCATGGGCAAATTGGCTAGGAAAACTTCGTAAATCTTGAATAAGCATAAGCATTTTCAGACCAACGAAATAGCCGATAACAAAAGGAAAGAATCTCCTTTGTGGAGAGCTATTGGCATATTTAAAAATATCCTGCCTAAAATGATCCGTAAGCAGGGATCTCATTGGATTATTTCGAATCGAGATTACATCTGTAACTTCTCGGCCATTTCCACACCACATGAGGTGTGTCTCATGCGACCAATCAAGAGGCTGGATTTCACCTTATTTAACAAGAGATGTTTGTCAAACATTATGCCCCCCTGAGCGCCATGTTGTCAGGATTATATGGACAATTGAATGAAATATGCATGGACCGAAATGACAGCTGATTTGTTGCTGTTTTAAGATTATGACCATTAAAGTGTGAGGATAAAGTGTGTTATGACCGTCATGACCTTTGACTCTATGAACTCAAAATCCAGAGTCATCAGCTGGTCACCAGAAACCTAAATGTCAAGTTTGAGGGCCATGGGTGCAGGCATTGTCAAGTTATCACAGGACAAGTTTTTTTTGTTCAAGGTCACTGTGACCTTTACCTTTGACCCGATGACCCCTTAAATCATAAGGGGTCATCTACAAGTCAGATGCAACTCCAAGTAAAGTTTGAAGGCCATGGGTTCAGGCATTGTTGAGTTATCACTCGGACAACCTTTTACCATTCAAGATCACTGTGACCTTGACCTTTGGCTCTATGAATCTACTGGTCAGGCTTAACATCCATGTCAAGTTTAATGATCATAGGTTCAGGCATTGTTGAGATATCAGTGGGGGAAGATTTGCTAACTTTTTTGCGTTAAAGGTTACTGTGACATTGACCTTGGCCTGATGACCCCCAAAGTCGATAGGGGTCATCTACTGGGCAGGCCCAACCTTCATGTCAAGTTTGATGACCATAGGTCCAAGAATTGTCGAGTTTGCTTTCAAGGTCACTGTGACCTTGACCTTTGACCCCTAAAATCAATAGGGGTCATCTACTGGTCAGGCCCAACCTCCATGTCAAGTTTGAGGGCCATGGGTGCAGGCATTGTTGAGTTATCACTTGGACAACCTTTTATCATTCAAGGTCACTGTGACCTTGACCTTTGGCCCAATGACCCCGAAAATTAAAAGGGACAATCATCTGGCCGGGTTCAACCTACAAATCAAGTTTTAGGGCCATGGGTGCAGCCATTGTCAAGTTATCACTCGGATAACCTTTTACCATTCCAGGTCACTGTGACCTTGACCTTTGGCCAAATGACCCCTTAAATCAATAAGGACCATCGTCTGGCCAGGCCCAACCTCCAAGTCAAGTTTGAGGGCCATGGGTGCAGGCATTATCGAGTTATCACTGGGACAACCTTTTACCATTCCAGGTCACTGTGACCTTGACCTTTGGCCAGATGACCCCCAAAAACCATAGGGGTCATCTCCTGGTCAGGCCAATTCATCAAGTCAAGTTTGAGGACCATGGGTGCAGGCATTGTTGAGTTATCAATCGGACAACCTTTTACCGTTCAAGGTCACTGTGACCTTGACCTTTGGCCCGATGACCCCAAAAAACAATAGGGGTCATCTACTGGTCAGGCCCAACCTCCAAGTCAAGTTTGAGGGCCATGGGTGCAGGCATTGTCACGTTATCACGCAGACAACCTTTTACCATTCAAGGTCACTGTGACCTTGACCTTTGGTCTGATGACCCCCAAAAACAATAGGGGTCATCTACTGGTCAGGCCCAACCTCCATGTCAAGTTTAAGGGCCATGGGTGCAGGCATTGTTGAGTTATCACTCGGACAAGCTTTAAAATTATTTTACCATTAAAGGTCACTGTGACCTTGACCTTTGACCCGATGACCCCCAAAATCAATAGGGGTCATCTACTGGTCAGGCCCAACCTTCATGTGAAGTTTGATGACCATACGTCTAGGAATTGTTGAGTTATCACTCGGACAAGCTTTGGTCTACCGACGGACCGACCAACCGACATACCGACATGCCTGTACAAAGCAATATACCCCTCTTCTTCGAAGGGGGGCATAATTATTCATGAGTACGAGAGTTTTACAGCTGATTTTCCTATAGTATCATATAGGTTATGATACGCTGGGGTGCCGAGGATGGCTTAACCTTTGGTTATACTAAGTCTGACAATGGTCAAATATATGAAGGGTTTATCCTACGGGTTACATGAACAGAAATTTAACATTTTGTTTTGTCAACTGTTCTAGGCAAATAAGGAGAAACAATACAGGGCCTCTTATTTATAAATTGTCCTGCTTGTTTTTTTCGTTATACCTGGTTTGACGCTGGCCACATACACGGGGTTATCGCCACTGACTGTGAGACCGTAACCCTTCTCATCTTTCTGTATTATCGCCACACGCTGTAACAAGGGACCTGGAAACACACAGGAATGTGTATAAATGTATTATTATAGGCAACAAAATAAAACTAACAAGAGAGAAACTCCTTCCTGCCAGAAGTTTTCAATACCATCCATTACGAGCACATAATCAGTCATCTTGTTTATAACGTTTATGCCTGTTTTGGCAATCAACCAGCAAATCCTTCATACATATCCCCAAATTGCTGTATTTTTGCATTTTTGTGTTGGTTAAACTTATTTAAGTTACTGAAACTTTAATTAATGGTTATCTGTATGTGTTAAAATGATGAAGTCTTTGATGTCACAATGTCAATCATGGACAACGACCAATCACAATGTCGTTTATCGACAACGACCAATCACAATGTTGTTTATGGACAACGACCAATCACAGCTCAACTCAAGTGCTTTGAGCTCAGTCATACACATGTACAATAAAAATGCTTCTGCCTGATGCCAATGATTAGGGTTTAAAGTCAGTACATTTAACATCAGGCCTTACTTGTGGGCTCAGTAGTATCTCTATTTGGGGAGGTCACCTGGTCATCTGGCTTGTCCTTGGTCAAACTGCCCAGCCTGAAAATGTACATAGAAGCCTTATTACCACCTGTGTCATACACATAATTCTTCTTACCAATCCTCTTGAAAGATGTTTTGTCTAACAAGCAGTTAGGGGTTACCTAGCAAGAAATAGAAAATGCTTTGTTAGGCAGTAATCTGCGTTCTGCAAACTAATTTGAGTATATAATTATATGTAGATACCGTGTATTTTGTAACGCAACTATTTGCCAATAACAGAGTTTTTACTGCTTCTACCAGGAAGCGCCTTGTAACAGTGCAACACAAAGCTGATGAAGAATCTATAATGTAACAAAGGATGTCGCTGACCGATCTAGCACCATAAATGGGTCCCTCATGACCACATCTATGGTTCATTAACCTAGTGGCTACTTAACATGCACTTTCTTTTTCTAATCATACAGAAACCTCCACATGGGGCCAGTAAATTTCTAGTTTCCCCAAAGTAAGGTATATTGCTTTTCCGACTTTCCAAGATCTCTCAAGGCAGTGTACCCCTTATCCTCTTGCACTCTTAATACTCTTCTATTTCTGAATCATGCTGTTAGAATAACAGGGAAGTTTGAATAACCTATTTTGACAGTTGGGATACAAAAACGTACCCATTTGATTTGTTTTCACATACAGCATACCACTTTCATTCATACCAAATGCAACTTAAACCATTCTGATAACATGTTACAAAAGTAGGTAAGTGATCTAGTCATATGTGTAGCTTTCCGCCTCTCAACTGGGAGGTTGTCGGTTTGAGCCGAACCATGCGAACACTCTCTATAAAAAGCTTTCTGTCCGGATACAGACAGCAGAGAGATTAATATCAGCTTTTTGCAGTATTCTCAGTCAAGCTAAAATAAATACATATAAACCAAAAGAATGGTTTCAAAATGATGACACATATATGCTGTCAAAACAAGTTATTACCAACATAGCTACAGCGCTAGTTATTCAAAGTGCAATCACGAGTTGGCAAGTACTAATGGACACTCATATTGTGTCATTATATCAGAAGAGACAGAAATGGCCCAGTTAACATACACTCAACCTTAATCATACTTCTAGAATAATCAGATTACTACTACTGCATAATACTATATGTATGAAACATGTCCTCAACATAATTATCATAATGTAAATTCATGCAAATGAAAAACTATTTTACTTAAAAAATGACATGTCAAACAAAGCTCATCATTTCTCCTAGAGCACTGGGCCAATGTATCAGAAATCTAAGGCACTTTCAACAACAGACTTGCATCATGATCAACAGGGCTTTTATTGGAAAGAAATCTAACTGCAATAAATTATCTGCCAGCGATTTTCTTCCACATCAGCAGTATTAGTCAGCTTGGAGACTGATTCACCAGAAACTACTGTTGATTGTGTTGTACACAAACTATGGGCTATCATGGCATTGTAATGTAGCACACATGTGCACACCATCTCATCACTTAACAGGTGTTAATATGCAGCAGGCAACTGGGTCAATGGAAAAATATTATCTACATTATACATGGCACATTATATCACAGTCACAAATCCATAATGTTAACACTTTTATTTTAAGACTCCTTCATAGCTATGCCTTTTTACTCTTCTATCCTTGAAACCTCTATTTTACTCAGAAGTTATGTAAGGAGTGGATAATCGACGTAACCACTGCTCTATGAAGGAAAGGGTTAAATAAGCACATTTCTAGCTAGGTGCTGCTTGAGAGTTGTCTTAATTTCTACCCAAAAACATTCAAATGTGAATCATTTGCTTATGCCTCTTCCTGGTCTCTGAGATGTTCCCATTTATTGGATTTCAGTCAAACAATCAGCTGCCCTTTAAAATCTTCTACATTATGAGCAGCATCTGCTCAACATAATTCCAGTTTGAGAATTGGTAGAAGTTGTACAGAATTTGACAGCAGTCAGCTTTAAAAGCTCTTCAGAGCTTGTGTTTCTATATGTTGTAAATCCGACTTTATAAATATATATTACTTGACTTGACTTGACTTGCAGTTTTAGATTTCTCATGCATTTGAACTGCTGTACTACAAAGGATATGGCACAATTAAGAACTAGCTGAAGCTAGCCCAAGCCAAACAGTACTGATGATTGATCAGCTGGGTTGTTGTTCTGCAAACCTCTATCATACATCAACATTTCTCCATTGAAGCTTCAATGAGACTTACAAAAAATGTCAACAATGCTCTGTGACTAGAAGAAAAGGAACAAAAAAAGTGACTAAGAGCTAAATTTTCATCAGGCTTGAAGGAACAATTAGTTTAAACTTTATTTAATTTTACAACGATTGTGAAACAAGCTATTACAACATATATTTATCACTCTTGTTGGCACGCAGTTGGGCGAGAGTGTGGTCTTGTGTTGTGGGGGAAACCAGAGTACACAGAGAAAACCCACTTGTCCGGCTTGGTGACCACTAACCAAACTCACATGTGCCCAGGCCGGGATTCGAACCCGGGTCGCCTTGGTGAGAAGCCAGTGCCCTAACCACTGCGCTACCCGGATAACCGAAGGAACAATTAAAACAAAAAGTTTAATTGTAACACAAAACTCACCGTTTTTTTCTTAGCAATGTTCCTGCATGTGACTGCGAGATTTCAGCAAATCGACTAGATATTCCGCTATCCATTTCACTGTCTTTACTTCCATGTGAGAAATTAAATATATCCATGTAGGATCGCCATTTTTTGAGGGACATAGTCGCCGCTAATTTGAACTTTACCACCTTTTCATGAATAAATTACACACAAATAAATAACACAAAACCAAAAATAAACACAACTCACTATTTCCGTGAAATGACTTTTACTTTTTTTGCCTACATTTACAAGCACTCCTTATTCATTTAAATGTGATTCATTTCAAAATGAAACAGTGGTTTAATGCAACCAGTAAATCAATCAAGCATTTTACACGAAAAATTCCGACATAAATTCAACTAGTAGTATGTGTGGCAGTGTTAATTTTTCCATGAACATAAAAAAATCCAACAGCTAGAAAAACCACTCAACCAAAGACTGTTTTGTAAGACTAAAAAGATTATACAAATATTGCCAATCTGGCTGACAGTACATAGGTAGGAGAAACACAGCAGGTAAACATTGACAATACCTTGGCTATGATGATCTCCTATATGTTTTACCAGCATCAGTGCTGTCACATTGAATACATTGGCTACCGTCATTCCCCCAGTAAACATCACAACCTGTTCAGATTTCGGGCCAAAATAACATTCTGGTGGGGCTTTTGGGAATGAGGATGGAAAGTGCAGAAAACAGAAGAAAAACTCTATGAGGCATTGTCACACCTGTTCTGCAGTATGTCCTTATGAAAATGCCCGACATAACTGACCAATGTATCTGTATATTATGAAATCAAAGACTTCCACTACTTCAGGCTGATCAGATTTATATGAAATCACTTGAAATCAGGTTAAATTGTTCTTCTCTGCATAATTTGCATTATTTCCAATTTGAAATAAGGTTTTAGTAACTATTCAAGGTTGGCCTACACTATCATGGCTTAGTCATAGATGACAAAGATTATGACAGAAACAAAACAAAATATGTCACAACTGATTCTGTTATTTTTATGCTATTTACTCATATAATAACTATTTGGCCAGCTGTCCATAGCATAATAATAGTCAAACTCTCCAGATAAGAACTGTTCAATGATATGAGGAGGACAGGGTGACCTTTTTCAAGAATGGCCCATAAACCCAGCCTAGTGGTCAGCCATACTGTGGGCTGGTGGAAAATGATGAATTTTATATTTACAACCTCTTGAGCAAACAAGGAGTATGTGACTCGTGACTTTACTGTGACATGGTCAATGCGTACATCTAACTGACCGCTGACCACTGCTAAAAGAGTGGTAGACAAATAAAATTATACCTATAATATGGCCATCTTTTGGGAAAAATTATCATTTCTGCAGGAAGAATTCATTCAATGTTATTATGGAAAAAAGGGACATAGATGATTTCTCATCATCAAATAACAAACAAGATGAGAGGTTCATCCGTTATGCCAATAGATATAACCAAGTCACATCTATGTCACACTAAACTGGACCAGACTGGACCACAACATAATATACTTGTAGTCAACATATTACAGCACAAAATATCGAAAACAAATTTGATGAACTGCTAGACTCTCAACTATCCGAATCTTCGATTATAATCAAGTTTCAATTTCCGTCCTAAATGACTGCATATATTGACAAAGTGGAGTATGTAAACATCATCCATAAACATGTTTCACTTCAACAGCTTGATATTGAAATCAGGACTGAATTAATTATCCAAGTACAAATAAATACACTCTTACACATTAAACCTCCAAGCAGTTTCATATACAATCGCACGCAAAAATAACTTGTTTTCATTAAATGTGCAGTTAGTCATATAAAATTGAAAAGCATGGTTAATTATTTTCGGCCCTACATGCAAGAGAAATTAACTGAAACATCCTTCGCAGGAAGATTCATACTTCATTCTGCATAGAGTCATAATACTTTTATTTTAGCACAACATGTTAATTTGAATGGAGACGTTATTTAATATAAATATTAAATATGTTTGCGATAAAGAAACAAGCATTACATAACACTGCCACACATATATTTAATTGTGTTTTTGAATGGAGACGTTATTTAATATAATAATGTTTGCCATAAAGAAACATACATATATAACACTGCCACACAAAGTCATATATTTAAATGTATTTTTGATAAAATCCAATTTTTTGTTGAACCAATAATATACATTACCCTCCATTTTTCTTGTATGGTTAAACATAAAGATGAGTAATTTCTGACTTCAAACTACAACAATTTATTTTCAATGGTTATCGCTTGTGCATCACTAAATTCATATCCTGTTCAATGAGCACAGTAATCCTACTGATCACGCAATGCAATCACATACAAATATATACACCACTTTTCTTATCAAGGTCGCGTTTTAATCACTTTTTTTCAACTATGTTTTACACATTTTCCTGGTCACGTAATCTGACCTCATTTACAATTGTGACCAAAAAGCAGTCCATTTCAGCGTATCCAAGCACCAAGGAGCATTCAGCCAGTATCTTCACCTCTGAATTACAATATCGCCAGTTCTATAATTATCCGTGACCTTTCAAACACTATAACCACAAACACTGACAGCTAATTTCCATTTCAATCTAGTGCAACATTACTGTGTAAAAGCGTCAAAGCCTTTCCTATAATTTGCAGCACATATAAATTGTGTATTCTAGGTTAGTTTGTTAGCTATAACTGTTCGACCACTTTAAATGATAGATTGAATTCATGATTATTACCCAGTTTGGGGCCCCGGGGCACGTTTCAATACGATCACCACTGTCAACGGTGTCTCATCAACTAGACTGATCAAACAGTGACGCTGATTTAATTAAACTTTGGATGTATAATTAAGAAATCTGCGTACATTTAATAAACAATTTACAAAACAATTTATTGGAAAACACTATATTTTTGACATTAGTTTCTTGTTTGCACTGATAGTGGTCTGTTGTCGAATGTCACAATGATATGATTCAGCTAAATGATTTGAATATTTATCTTTCCATACACATAAACAGGGTTAAAAGTTGAAGTAGCATCATCAAAGAGAATAAGTTTGCTTTAATTCAAGGCTCATGTACAATATCAGTCTTTGATAACTATTTTAATAATCCTGTAATGACCATTAATAGTCAAAACCATAAATATTCTTAAATGAGTATTCCACAAAAACCCAAGTTCACAAACATTAATAAAACTCAGCACAAAGCACGAATCATGATCATGTTCATCAATTAACTTAACAAGTCTTAAGACTTTTTAAGATGAAGTTCACAATCTTTTCATAAATGATTACAACCTTTTGGCTATATTTCTTTAACATTCACCATATTAATCCTTCCATGAATATTTACACACAAAATCACACTTTATCTCCACAACAACTCTGAACAATGGAAAATACTCAATTAAAACTGTGGGAAGACATTATCCGCCATTTTATTTATCAAGTGCCCTAACTATACATGTGTTCAAGAGCAGTGTGAGTTGTACACTGCACAACTTTAGTTGTCCTCCACAGTGGCCAGTGCCCTAGCCCATGAAAATATATAAATCAGTTTTCCCCAGAATCACGCATCCACAGTTGTGTACCTCCATGAAGGTACTTTAGTCTTGGGTTGCATATCATTGTCAGAGAATAGGCTTTTTAAGTCTTAAATATGCAGGAAAGCACGCATACAGATACATAAGAATTGAAATTCCCTAGCCCCTAGCAGGCCAGGCCTGCATATCTAATTTGGTGAAGCTAGGCTGCAATAAAGCAGTGATGAAATCAATTGGATATCTTGTTATTACACTCATATTATGCTCATGTAAAGTTTAAGTTTAAATCTAACACATTTACAACATACAGGAAACTAATAACGTCAGTAAAACGTAAATAAAAAAATTGACAAAGAATGATTAAAAAAAAAACAACAAACAAATCAAGCCTCATTACAGTGAATTTTGTCTTTTGGGTTTTATTTTAAAGCCGCACTGCAAACCTGCAAACCAATGATAAAAGATTGCTGACAAAAGATCAGAAGGCAAATTTTCATATTTCCGTTCGAAAATTAATGTTTACTAACAGTTTGAGATAAATGCATAAAACATCAATTTTTCAACTTAAGTATAAAAATCTGCGATCTGATTTTTTGTCAGCAGTCATATATAACTGGTTTCCATACATATTCCCAAAAATTGGCTCGTTCCAAGACAACAAGTAAATATGTTATCAAAACGTTCAATCTGTGAGGGTGCAGCTTTAAAAAGAAGGGATAACATTCTATAATTCATGGCACGATTTTATTACTGAGAAGTTTACCTCAATTTCCCAGACGAGGGAGCAGCTACATGTACACACTCTGAACAAGTGTCAGATGACATAACAAGGGAGACAATGCACTGTAAAATCTGTCAGAATACATCACTGGAGTTATCTGACATTAAAAAGAGCTGTTGTCTTCAATTATATTGCTTATTTCAAAATTACATAATTGACAAATCAAACAAAATAGAGTGCACAAAGTATCAGTGATCAAAATCAGCACAAGCCCTGTAATGGTAATATTTTCCGGGCTTGCTCAAATTCTGGGTTCTGGGCTTGTTCAAAAATGTTATGCCAGAAGTATATGAATTCGGGCTTGTTCATCCAAAAGACTAATTTCGATGACTGAAGTACTCGGCTCTTGTTTAAAGTGATTAGTTATGAGGTTATAATACATTTCAGTTTTTAGAGAGCTGAAATATTTCAGTTTTGTATTTAGATAACCGAATATAAAAAGAATGTGAAATGCTGAAATATGATCTACCAAAAAACTGTCAGTGTCACAAGGAAGTGAAGATTTCCCTCTGATAATACCAGGTACCAGGTCTTTTGCATCTATGTTGAGATTATAATAAACGTTAATATGCATATACTAAAAATATAACTATTACATATGGCTATAATGCATCAGTCAATTGTAACCACGGCCCCCCATGGTCCGGGGAATAGCGGGGATTTTGACTTTCGGTCCAGCCAGCCCCGGGTGAAATCCCGCCTTGCGGGAACGAACTGGTGGTAAAACCCCGGCCAAATGCCCCCGCACCCCAGAGACATAATATAAGGCCCAATCTCTGCTAAATTTAGCGCTAAGACAAAACTACCACGGTCACCCGGCCCTGCGGGGCCACCTAGAAAGTGAAAACACGGCCAATTTCCCCTGTATACCCCCAGACCTGGGGGGCCGTGGTTACAATTGACTGGTGCATAATTCTATGATTTATATTTTACATTTTATAAAACAATACTTTTTGCCAGATTAAAACACAATAATATTGTTATCACTTGCTTGTAGTATAGTATATCCACTAGTACTTTAAACTGGTGCAATTGCAATGGCCTATCTACACAATACTGGTGAATTTGCAATACATCGTTTTGTGAATATAATATTATTCTCTGCTCTGTTCTGCAATGGAAAGTTTGTTTTTTGTGCCCTTCAGAAAAAAAAGTTTCTACCAATAAATTGTTCAGTTTGATATTGAACACATTTTTTTCTGGAAACCATATTAAGCGAAAAAAATTGCAAGAAAAATCACACAAGATATTTTACAAATCACATGAGTGCACTTTCCTTTGCAATCGAGAATACAAATATGCTAAGCAAGCAGAAAATGTGTGGCTATCTTCAAGTCAGGCAACTTGATTTCAGAATAAGACAATAAACTATGGCAAATTCAAAGTGAGGGAACATCTGATGTTTTGTTTGTCATTCCTGCTGACAGTTTAGCATGTCCTACTAATAGTTTGACAGTGGTCGAAATTAGCACAAGTCTGCAACTTATTCAAAACTTGTTAAATGCTTTCGGGTCTTGATCAAATTCTCAATTTTATATGGCAGGGCTTGTTAATTTTTTTATGGCAATAAGGATTCAAACTTGTTCACCCAAAAGTCTTTGGCCTTTTGCCATCTGCACAGACTATTTCTGAGCAACTTGCCTGACTTCACACATACATTGACACTTCAAGATGATTTGTAACCTGCAGAGCTACAGATAAAAAGGGTTGTAATTGGCCTAAATACGCTTTAAAATGAGTCAATTACAATATAAAATCTAAGAGCTGATTGTATGGGTACGATTAAAAATTGTTAAAAGGGCGTACTGTTACCGGTTTCATTAAAATCAAAGATGGCGCTAAACGGTGTAGTATCACTCCTCCTCGATCACTGCATTAACCCTTTACTTCATAGATACGCAATTTTACTTATCTATCCATAGCTTCATAGATACGGATCTTAACGTTTTATCCATAGCTTCATAGATACGTAATCCTACGTATTCGTAATGTAGGGGCATTTATTTTCATACCTGATGCTTGTTTATTCGCTATAAATTCATATTCATGAAGTATAAACATCGATAAATACAATGCACTAAAAAAAACACTATGTTACTATTTAAAGAATTTCGGAAAATCGCGAAATAAGGTCATTGGTATCAAAGATGCGTAAAACGTTGACTGCGCAGGTTTGTGGGCATTCCTTTCTCGTTTTCCTCGTGGAAATTTACACAATACTGCAAGTTATAATTAACTACCAATAATACAACTATATTTTATTGATCACGCGCCTGACGTCAGAGGTCATGGTTCGAAAACGTGTCAAAATGTCGGCCATGTTGGATAAACAAAAAATCATCTGGCTTGTATAAACAAAGGCCATAAATCATTATATGGGACATATGTGTCACTTCTGTTTCGCTAATCCGGTCATAAAAATGCGCATCTGCTTCTACAAATTGAAAGTAAGTACAAATGTGTTATAAAATAATGACTATCCCTATTGTTAAACTTTGACATGACCCAATTTAACATCGATCAGCTGTTGAAACACGTGTTTTCGAATACACAAGAATGCAATGTAGAGCTAATTTCTGCCCTTGTTAACTTCAGTTTAAAACAACATTCCTGAATAATGTCATTTATATTTCAGTGTTTGTCTGACGAATCGGAACATTCTGGCTTCGATTAAAATTAGTTTGAGTACGACGTCGAGATGGCGAATTCGGACCTCGGCGTCACGCACACAAGGATACGAGAAATGATGATTTTTAAAATCAAACCCAAATGACAATACCTGGACATGCAATAAACGATATAAATTTAGAAAACAACAACATGCAGGCCTCATTTAGTAGTTGAATAATAACTTTATTTGTTCATTGTATTGTTTAATAACCGAAAGTTATACGTACTGTGACTGTTGATCAACTTTTTTTTTCTGTTTCATATATATAAATATACCGTGCTTCTTTGTTGTGAATTATTTTTTAATTCTGTCCATCTTTGTTTCAATTCAGGTTGCATTAAATGAATTATAAAAATATGTTGTTTATATAATATTTTGTGTTATGTTTGATAAATAAAAGTGTAATAAAAATAATTTTCATCAAATTTGACGTATTTTTCTGTTTATTTATGAATATCATGCGTAAATAATTTAGATAACAAAATAAAATTTATATGACTGGATTAGAAATTTAATTCTCTATAAACTTTACATTGATGACTTATTGATAAAACCAAAAGAAATACTAAGAAATTAGGTTTGTAATACATGAGGGTTAAAATTCCAATAATATCAATAATCTCCTATGAAGTAGGGGTACTGATATGAACTGATAAGCCATACACTGGCAGCCTGAAATGGCTAAGGTTTACATGAAGTAAAGGGTTAAGGACCAAGTCTATTGTGTATGTAAAATATGTTTGCACCTCAATGTGCCAGCAGACTTTAACAATGGCCATAACACTTCATTCATAGAAACCAAGGTGTACATTACACTTTACAAAATTTCATAAGAGCATACAATACACTTTATTTAAAAAAGGTACCTGTAGCTCTGATCGAACTTGCCTTCCAATTCAACACAAACAGTCTTTAACAATAACATCATATGCAGGACAAAACATGGACATAACAATATGCAACCATCTCATATATATACATACTACTACTTGCCTTGGCCGTTTTGGTGGATCCGAAATCCTCTTAAGTAAGCTTATAAGAGAAAGAAAAGATACATCAAAAAATATGTCACATCAGAGATTGATGACAAAAAACATTTTAACTCAAGAAACAGTCCACCTAGCCACAATAATGAAATGCAGGAAAACTTTTGATTTTTTTTTTAATTTTGACACTTGTCATTCTCTACATTTGCCTGCTAAGTACACACAATTGTCAAAGATTGTGGTGGCCATTCACACTAAAAAATAACTGAAAATACAATCTAACTCCCATACAGAAAAGTTTGGCATACCATACAATAAGACATCTGACAATTCAGCTTAAATCGCCGGTAAATACAGCCCCGAACCCATATAGCCCAGGTTGAAAAACAATAGCCTACAGCACAGACACAAGGAAAATACTGCTAGTACTGATGGACCATGTTCAGGGTGGATAACTGATTTGGGCTGCAAGGAAAAGGGACATGGATAGTTTCTGATCTGCCAATCAGGGCAGGAAGGTAGTCTAAAATAATAGACGTGTTATAAGGGATTCTTCCAATCCCTAACGTCTAAACGGGAATGTGCAAAAAACGGTGCTGTTTTAAAAATATTGAAATTGTTTTAAGTGAAGTATTTTATGGTTGAAATTGATCATAAAGAGTTATATTCATATTTTACCATGTAAGTGAAATGTTATTTTGCACTAAACAAGCATTTAATGCATTAAAACAAGTTGTTTACCTTTCCAATAAAACGAAAGTTGACTGACACAGAAAACAATTATGCGAAGGGGAACAACTCGATACAATCGTAATAACTCGGCCTCCTCCGACAAAGCTTCGAGATAGACCTCGTTATACAATCGTAACAACTCGGCCATGGCCGAAATGTTCCGAGCGCTTTTAAAACTGTGCCCTGAAGCCTTGCAGGTGCCCTTCATGTATATATCGTTATGTTTTGACAGACAGAAATGAAAAAAAGCCGTCAAACTCATAATTATAAGTTGGATATTTATTTTTTGTGTACGGAACTAATATAAAATAACATTATCTGGTAATATGTCTTGTTTTTATGATATTTTATAGACTCTATATGCTTTAACCCGGAACCCTGATCGGAACAACTACCCACTTTTGATACTAAACAATTTGTACGTGAAGGATTTGCCATATTAAAAATCCGCCAACGTACAATTATTTGGACTAGACAGGAAGGTTCCCCTGTCTGGGCCATATCATTGTCGAACCTGGGTTATATCATATACGGTCTTTGAAATTGGACGATCTTGTCAGTCAACCTGGGCCGCATCAAGAATGGGCCTTATAATCTAGAATTGGTTCATAATACGTGCTTTGACATAAATACATTTTTGTGGTTTGAGATCCAGAAATTGGCCTTTCACTATTACATCAGCTTGAGTGGGTCTTGAATGTGAATAATTTTAACATTCAATTTGTGTTCAGCATATCATTTGCACAAGGAATGCTAAGGTATACTACACAAATGACATGACCTACTAGTTTCAATATAGTAGGAAGTTGGAACTACTCCTGTATATCCAATATTGCAAATGAAGTTATGTGAACATACTTACTTTTCAGAAAATGACATCTTCAGCCTTTACGCCTGTCCTCTTCTTTTGGTTGAATAAAAGATAAATCTTTCACGTTTTGCCTCTGAGAGATTTCCTATGTTATGATTTTGACAACTTCCAAAACATCAGGTCGACTTTACCAATTTACTAGTGTGGTTTTTGTTGTCGTCTAAACATAAAAAGGTCAATTAAATATTGCAGTGGGTACACTAAACCATACTTTTTCTAAACCCCAAATCAAAACGAGATGAAAATATGCTTTAAAGTACTGTATTTACATTTTTCATCATTTCGGGTCAATTTGCTAAAATCAGACATTATTAACCGCACAACGCCTTTCGTTAGTAAAATATTTCTGTAAATAGATCTTTTTTCCATCTTGATATATGATTTGGTCAATAGTTTCTTTTTAAACAGAATGATTTGTTTTCATTTTTTCTCACAATTTTTAATCATCTTCTTTAATTAAACAATGAAATTAAATATAGATTGGAACTATTTTGCTCAATGATATAGCACCTGTTTCAGATCTACTTTATACAGGATTGCACTAAATTTGAGATACGGTATCATTGGTCAAAACCCTGGCTAGTCACATGACAATCATGTGATCAAACAAAATGGTTGCTGATGGATTGAGATTTTATTGCGCTTAGAATGCTGTACAAATTATTTTAATACTTTGTTTGTTCAGTGTTCCATTCTCAACGTTTAGGCAAGGTTGGGACTAAAATAATCTGACAAAATATTGCACTGCACCAGCACAATGTTAAAAATCATTTCACTGCATGCATGTTATTTATAGCTAGGTTTAAAAATTAAATTATAAAATTTTCATTTTCTCAGACTCATGTATGTTATTACCCTGTCTATTGGTATATCACGAGCGTGACATACCGTAACATACCATTTCTGAGGCCTAGTGGTTAAGGCATCCGCCTACGGAGTGATAGGTCGTTGGGCCAATCCCTTGCTGTGTCATACCGAAAGATGTTTAAAGTTGTTACAAGTAGCTCCCTTGCCTGGTGGTCGGCATTTAAAGGGTAGTGCTTGGAAAAGTTGTGTACTCTGGTTTAACCCAGGAAAGTTATACCCCGTGATTCGGTGCTTTACACCTAGCACTTAAAAGAACCAAGGGGTCTCTTTGAAAAAGAGCTAGGGTAGCCACAATAATGTGCATTAAGGAACTTTTTTTACATTTGGATATTCAAGTTTTTATTGAAACACAAATAATTAGTTTAATTTAGATCGACTTCTGTCAATAAAGCATCGCCATTTTGAAACCATCTAGCAGGTGCCCGTTATCTTTCCGCTCAATATACTTAGATCTGTCATTCTTGGCTAGGAAAACAACAAGTGGGATATGGACGTGTAGAGTCGCCAAATAAAAAATTGTCAAAGACTCTGAAGGGGCTTTTTATAGGGACTAGAGCTAGGGTATCGCACCAGGACTTCCTTGTATCCCACCACTGTCTCTTCTGTGTGCTGTCCATTCAGCAAAAACAAAGTAAATAAGTGCTTGCACTTCCACAGGTTATGCTTGACCGCAAAGTAATCCTTGTTTGCTAGGGGGCATGCTTCCAGCACATTATTATTCAGGATGTTCAGGGGTCAGCAACGGGTGTTAATATACTACTGTACAAGTGTTGAAGTGTGTGATTAGAGTGCCGTGCTAGTTTCCAGGGTCAGGGGTTCAAGCCCCATACTGGGCAAACTTTTCCTCCCAAGTTTACTTTAATGGTATCAGCGGTAAATGGCAGGAGTACCTGCATCTGTCTAAAAGGTTAATGGAAGGAGGAGTGTAGTGTGCATGGGTAAGAATCAGCCGCCTGGTTAGCTCAGTTTGTTAGAGCGCCATGCTAGTGTACTGGCGGTTGAGCCCCACACCGGGCACACTTTTGCTCCCAGGTTTACTTTTTTGTACACCCATTATTGACATGGAAGCTGAATGATTTGCCTCTTGCTGAAGTTAGAATATGGGTCATCTGGGGTCAAAAACTAGGTCACAGAGCCCAAATATGGAAAAACCGTGTTAACACTCTAGAGGTAGCATTTTCATCCCAAATATCCTGGAAATTTGTCAGAAAGGTTGTTTCGCTGATTTCTAGCTCAAGTTCAAATATGGGTCATCTTGGGGCAAAAACTAAGTCACAGAGCCATAATATGGAAAAACCTTGTTAACACTCTAGAGGTAGCATTTTCAGCCCACATCTGACATTTGTCAGAAATGTGTTTGCGTTGATTTCTAGCTCAAATTCGAATATGGGTCATCTGGTTTGTGACAAATTATGTAACTCCAACTTAAATATTGTAAGTGTTATGGCCCTTTGTAGCTTTTTAAACTAATACTTATTTTTCATGTTTTTATACGCCTTTTTAAAATATGAGACATAGTCTAGTTTCACTTGTGGCATACAGGCTTCCAGGCTAGCCAAAGCTTCTTAGTCACCTGAGAGTTATTGCCCATTTATTATAGAAAAGTCCAGAGCACCTTTTTTAAGTTTATTCAGGTGAGCGATATAGGGCCATCTTGGCCCTCTTGTTTGTAAATTGTGGCTTTAGAGAATCATGGGTAACTGGTCTAAGGAAACCTACATGAAAACCCCTGTTTCTTTTCCCTATTTTGCTACAGTACCACTGTAATACGGGTATGCTCATTCAACCTTTTCATAGTTTTAATTTGTTGTACTATACATTTTTTCCTGCAATAGAAAATCATTAATTCTTCTACTTCAGGTAGCAGCTGGTGGAGATGTTGTATGGTGACACCCAACGCCGAAAAAACAAAGGCTCAGAAAGTTTGCTGGCACAAGCAGTTGGACAGGAGGCCAAAGAAAAAATGGCCAAAACAATGTTTTCTAGGTCTAACTTAAAACTGATTATAATTGGATTAATAGCTATAATCTTATGTACAAAACTTTGGCAAATGTTTCTGTCATCACCTGATGTAAACTTACCACCTCCCGATGCTAAAACTGACATTCCAGTATGGCGGCATACAAATAATCCTCAGGGCATGACTAAACAATCTCTCAATGATATTTTAAGTGATATCGGAAAGCAAGGTGAGCTTGACTTTGAACGACCACTGTCTGAAGCTGAAAAAGAAACAATTCATTCCGTTAGCAACATTAAACTCCCTAATTTAAAGAATGTGTATAAAAGCACTGGAAGTTTGATTTTCAAAAATGGCGAGTTCTTCTTGGAAGGGGAGCAACTGAGAATTTTGAGTGGTGCAATGCATTACTTCCGTGTCATGCCGCAGTACTGGACAGATCGTATGCAGAAGATGAAAGCATGTGGGCTCAACACTTTAGAAACGTAAGATATCATCTTTAAACTTCTAGTTTCATGATTGTTTTAAGTGCTTAGTATCAATTATTTTCTTGTATTATATAAACTTTATTTTTTGTATGTTTTTTTTAAGAAGACAAAATATCAATCTGTTTTCAATATATGTTCTCACTTTCTAGTTATGTGATGTTTCTATTATTCCATATACATGTATATTATGTCCATACGCTGTTTTACAGGTATGTCTCTTGGAATCTCCATGAGGAAAGTCCCGGAAACTTCAACTTTGAAGGAATTCTCAACATCAGGTGGGGTTTTATTTGCATTCTTAAGATTATGTTTTGTATTGACCATAGCAATACTTTGCTTAAGCAGACTTGAATATTTTATATGTAACATAAAATCAGTTTTTAAGGTTAAATTTTATTTCGATCGTCGTTATATCTTACTGTCTTGACAGCATTTGGTCTGAAACCAATAAAGATTTATTACCCAAACTAATATAATATGTCCACCTAAAACCATGTTCAGCTGCCAGTTGTATACTCTGGCAAAAAAGTTAGCCAACATGTTTATTGATTGGTCAATATGTATCCAATAAATAATATTAACCAATCAAATCATTTATCTGTATAAGCTAGGCATAACTATGGATAATGTATCAAAGCTTTATACACTTGATTGCAGTTGGAATAGTTCTGTACATTTAAAGCAATACTTCTTTAAGGCCTTATTCTAAAATTTATTATGAAGTTTCTGTGTGTTTTCCAGGGAATATATAAAGGAAGCCCAGAAACAGGGATTGCACGTGATACTGAGGCCTGGCCCCTACGTCTGCTCTGAGTGGGACTTCGGGGGCATGCCAGCGTAAGTGCACTCTCCATCTGTCATTTGGTTTAAGCTAATTTATCTTAGCTTGATTATGACGAAAGCTGATATGAATCTCTCTGGAGCCCGTTTCTTGGGTAGCAACAAGTACTGGTGTCCTTTTTGAGAGGCCAAGAAAACATTTTAATGGTGGGGCTCAGACCCACAAATCCCTTGGTGAGAGATGGACCACTAGACCACAATCATTGCTCTTTTCTACCATTCTTTTTTTGAACGTTTCTTAATTAGTAAGCTTTATTAAGCATAATGAACGTTACAATGAAAATATAGTTATATGATGGCATTCATAGGCAGCTCACTCTGACCTAAATGGTTTCAGGTTTGCAATGGCGCCTTTCTGTATAAGGAGCACATTGATACTTCTTTAAACCCAAGCAACAGACAACAGCATGATTCCAAACAGCTAGGATATACCTTCATATAATAGTTAAATTAATAAATTTTGATATAGAAAAGTTACCTTTTCAATAGAAAATCATCATTTTAATAAATTCTCTGGGTTTGCATTAGCTACCAGGTACTTTTATCATCTTTTATGTTATAGCAATGACATAGCAATATCAACAATATAGCATCATAGCTGTTGTTAAGTGAGCTGAATTAAATGCTTAGTGATTATTTTTAATATCAGCTGTTATTGTAAGTGTTAAATAACAAAGTTGGAATGATAACCATAGTCATATGAGATTTTTTTCCAATGCCTAGCTGGTTGTTACGTGACCCGAATATGAAGGTGCGCAGTAACTACCTGGGTTACCAGAAGGCCGTGGAGCGGTTCTTCAACAAGCTCATACCCCTGATCACTGACCTTCAGGTGAGTTAACCATCTCACCGTGAGATTACAAAATATTGCCAAATTGGATTCTCTAATCAGAAAAGAGTATTGTATGCCCCTGAAGGCAGGCAGTTTAAATACTCACACCGTCACTCTATCCATCTTGTCAGTTAGCCTGTCCATCCATTAACAATCTCTCTCATCCATGACATATTATTAATTGAATTTCAATAAAACTAGTAGATGTGGCTTTTTTGTTACTTTCAATCAACACATTTGTAGAGCAGCATGAGAGAGTTTGTCATGTATACAATATTTTTATCATCTTCAATGGTCAATATTCCATTTGGAAGTCAATGTTCCAATACTAAGTGTCTCAGTCATAACTAAAATAATTGATGGGAATTCAATTAATATCTCGATTTGTTCGCTATATCAAGTGAGAAAAGAATTCAGAATCCAAGGTGTTGGGTTGGGATCTACATTTTTTGTAATTGGATGTAATGAATGTTCATTAGTTCAAAGTATTTCCCGAGGTTCGGACGACTTAAACATAACTGGTTTCAACTGTATATTTTGTTTATTGTCAATTCATTGTCGTATCTCATTGATGTGAATGAAAATGTTTAAACTAAATCAGATGGGGGTTGTGTTGGTTCTCAGTATGTACATAGTTGTCTGTTTTCAGTACTCCAATGGAGGACCAATCATAGCTGTACAGATTGAGAACGAGTTTGGATCCTACAGTTCAGAGGTCGAGCATCTCCTCTTTGTCAAACAGGTGCGTGTAATAAAGTAAATCTCCTTAAAAAACAACAACAATTGACCATATACCAGTCTTCAAAATGAGCACAAGCCCGCAAGCCCAGCACTTGTACTTTCAGGGCTTTGCTTCATATATGTCCCACTTATTCTTAGTGTGTGTCGTTTTTGGATTAACATAAAGTCAAAAAATGTTCTGTTAAAATTTGTGCAGTTGAAAATCACTGTGATTTTGTAACTTGCTTTTTATATGCATAGACAATTTTACATTATGTATAGCACATTCTTTGAATGAGATTTATGGGTTTACAAATTGATTGATCTGATTTTTCAGCTGCTTGTGAAGAATGGTATCAAGGAGTTGGTATTTGTGTCTGATGGTATAGTTCAGGACAAGACAGGATTCCAGGTGGCTCCGTTCTACGATGGTAAGCTTTAAGTACAGGGTAACCTGCATACACAAGTACTGTTGTGTGTAGGCAAATGAAGGGGAACATAACCAAGGTCTTAGTCAAAACTTGTTGGCTCGACATTCCAGGGACTGGCCAGAATACCTTGAGCCTCAAGAATATCAAGCCAAGTTCAAGTAATGCGATATCGAGCCAATGAGTTTCGACTGTACAACATTGATAATAATAAAGTATTTTGTCCATCATTGATTGTTTGCCACCAAATTCGGCAATATTGATGTTTTAAAAAATAGCTAGGAATAAAATCATATGATATAATATTTTATTGAAATTTACATGATAAAATATTTTAAGAATCTTGACCAATTCCAAGTATTTTACCCCATTATGGCTCGCTTTGATGATTTTAATTACTAATCATTGTCAATGTCGTGTAGTGATATTTCTGATTGACCAAATGTCATCTTAAATAATTAATGAATAACATTCAGCCAACAGATTTTGGCAACTGCTCCTTCTCATGTATGTCTTCAGTTTTGATTTAATCACAATAACCATTCCTCTACATTATCCATAAAATGATGGCATGTTGCTTCAAGACAACCTTACAATAGTGCAACTATTTCAATGTTTTTATGGTTTTAGTCATGTTTTAAAAAGGGCTGTGTAATGAAAGAAGAAACAGTGTGCTAGGGTGATCAGGGCCACATTGTAGCGGGTGAAGAATTTAATGATTGTAAATTTGACAAAAAAATGTTAGAAATGTGTTTAATTGAGAAATTAGAGGTTTCAACTGTTTTTATAATCATAAGATAAGCTTTTAAACAAAACAAATGAAATATTAATTATCTAACAATTAAATTCTAAGAAGGCATAAGGGTTCACATGCTGGTCAAAGGGGTGCTACCAAAAAATTGCAGGGTACAGCACCATCCTATAACTCTACAGCAAACTTCATGAAGTACATGGTTGGTGAGCTGTTTTTCCAGCACCATCCTATAACTCTACAGCAAACTTCATGAAGTACATGGTTGGTGAGCTGTTTTTCCAGCACCATCCTATAACTCTACAGCAAACTTCATGAAGTACATGGTTGGTGAGCTGTTTTTCCAGCACCATCCTATAACTCTACAGCAAACTTCATGAAGTACATGGTTGGTGAGCTGTTTTTCCAGCACCATCCTATAACTCTACAGCAAACTTCATGAAGTACATGGTTGGTGAGCTGTTTTTCCAGCACCTCCTATAACTCTTTACCGAAAACCCTTGCTTTATTACAGAGTCCCTGCCCACAGCCAACTTCATGAAGTACAAACTTGGTGAGCCGTTATTTCAGCAGATCCGCTCAATCAGCCCAGACTTCCCACTCATGGTGATGGAGTTCTGGGCGGGGTGGTTCGACCACTGGGGGAAAGCCCATGCCAACCCCAGCACAAAATGTAAGTGTTACCTTTACTGTTTTATACGTGTCCTGAAAGCAGATGTTTTTATACACTCTGTGATCTCTTTCACGCACAATAGCAAGCCACATGCAAGCACATGAACAACTTGAGAGTAAAAGTGTGTATCATAAACACTTTAATCTGTATCCCATATTGTACAATGAAGTGGACCCGCTTTCAGTTTTTCTTTTGTGCAGGTGTTTCGCAAATTTACACATACCAATTAACAAAATATACATGCAAATTAATATCAAAGGTCAAATATTAGATAGAACAATCCATTTTGAAACTGCTCAAAATTTATTTCTATTTTTATTTTAACATGCTTACAATCTGACAGAATATTTTACTATACATGCACTCGTACTGTTTCAGATTTTGCTCGTGACTTGGAGCACCTGTTGAAATCTGGGGCATCGGTGAATTTCTACATGTTTCATGGTGGGACAAACTTCGGATTCACGGCCGGGGCCAACTGGTTCAACAATACGGGGTACAAGACTGACGTCACCAGCTATGGTAGGACTCGTTAAAAAGATTAACATCCAATTGTATCGAACCTTGATAAGTTGACCATAGGTTATGCTTTAGCTAGTTTTCACATTGAGTTTATTTGATTGGTTGGTAGTAATTATTGACCAATCAATGAAATTTCAACCAAACCAAAGAGTTATCCAGTTTTATGCAATTGGCAATTTTACTTACTGTAACAATGTTCAGTAGCTAGGCTAGATCAAAATGGGTTATGTCATGAAATACTTTTTTAAGATTAACTAGGGAATGTGCAGAACAGAAGGAATTTAAGAACTCCAATTTATTGCCACTCAAAGTCAAAATTACAGTCCTGAACATTGCTATGTTACGAATGTACAATCATTTAGTTTTACATGCATAAAGTTGTGTTAACCAAAAGTATAATAGCAAATTATTTGTCATTTTATTAAACAATAATTCAACATACTCTGAAAATGATCATTCAAACAAAAAAACAACATGTTGTTGGGAACGTGTAATTTTAAAATTTTCATTACTTAATATTTAAAGCACCAATAATTTGTGAACGCTGTCATTTCTAATAATTGTTAATCTCGGTTATCATTGAACAAACTTTTTATCTTGGCCCCGATGATAAAGAAGTAAAGGTGTTTAAATGTACAAGTTTGATAAAAAAATTAAAACTTCAGTTCCATGTATGTGAAATTATTTTCACTCTATAGTAACACCTTTATCATGGCATAGGGACATCACACTAAATACATGGCTCTTTAGCTGCATGTACTTGAAATACTGGTTTTTATTCATCAGCGAATTTTTAGGTAAACAAAATTAGTCTTAACCATATTTAACTTATAAAACATACATGCCATTGCAGGTCATTTGCATTTTTACGGACTGGTCAGATATAATATGTGATATGATAAGCAAAGCTGAGGTCCGTATATCATCTTCAGTCTGACCTCCCAGGCAGTAAACATGCCTATGGCCCGGCAATGTCATGTTTTATTTGTTATATTATACCAATATGAATGGACACCATTTTTGTTTGCGTGTATAAAAATACTCAAAATCTGAAATTGTGACACTCCTTCCCCCATCCACCAATTTTTGCCATAGACTGTTCTAGGAATGTTCATCTTGACAAAAAAATGTTTTGTGACCAGTAAAGAGAAAAATAAACATTTGTAAAAATCTATCTCAGGGTTTATACTGAAATAAATTTTTACAAAACAATAAATAGTATTGAACAGAAAATTATTCAGCCCACGGTAAACTGCAAGAAGGCTTGTATGTTTGTACATTCCCTGGCAGTATTTCTTATCTTGGCATAAAATGTTCAAATCCTGTAGTTTGACACAGTGAAGTTTTCGAACTCGCCGTCCATGTTATTTTCTGTTAATTATTCAGGAAACATTTTGACAGCATGTTTTGTTTCTTGTTTGGTGTTAATTGAATCTTTAACATCAGTTATTTTGCTTAAATCATTCTCTGTCAATGAAGCGAACTTTTGGCAGCCATGTTGTTGTTTTTTTGGTACACTATCGCGTGACGATTGAGGTAACAATACTTCTCCGATTAAGGGTAAGGCACAATTGCAGCCTGCGCTCATAAAATATTGACTGGTTGATGTCACATTAAGTAGATAAGGAAAAAATCAAATGAGGTATAATATTTACATATATATATATATAAATATATGTATATACATAAGTATACGTAAATCATTTACCATGTATTTTGATATATTTTCAGACTATGTTGCACCAATATCAGAGTACGGAGAGATCACACCAAAATACGAGATTATTCGAGCCCTGATTCGTAAATATGAGATTCTGCCGAAAGCAAAACCAGACCTACCTCAGTTGCCCGCTCCAGTCAGTACTGCTAATTATGGTATGGCTGAAAGCATTTGTTGTTTCACCTACATGTCTAAAAGACATAATAAAAAAGGGACTAGATAAAAAGGACTAGATATATTCTGCTTTGCGACCTCCTTTTGCTTGATAACCGCAATTTTTCCCCATACAACTTTCATACTAGAAACCTGTTTGAATCAAACTTCACACACAGACAGGTTGCCCCTTTTGAATAAAAGGAGGTGCTATTCTTGTTCTAAAAGTAGCAAGAGTTTCGAATATTTTTACATGCAGATAACTCTTTTAAAATACATTACGTAGATTTACAAATTTTGAATTTATGCATATTTCATTAATCAATCTATCAATTAATGCATTCTTTCACTCATCGATCCATTCTGTCTATCTTCATCTATTCCTTTATTTCTTTCTTTTGTTCATTCATTCACTCAATCACTTACTACTATTTATACATAAAGATTAATCAATTAGTTGGTTAGTCAGTTACTCACTCACCTACTGACAACCATTAAAAGCAACTTTGCAGAAATTCTAATAAGACATCATATTGTCAGTATTCACTCCTCGAGTACTTTCCAATCTGTACAGCCCGCCTAATCATGTTATTATACAGATAAAATTAAAAGCCAGACCAATACGTCAAGCTTTCGACCCTTCTACCATCTCTTCCACCTTCAAACTTCTATCATTAAACCATCCGCTAAGTTCATCACAGCTGTATCAAAATGTTCCATCCTTTAATTCTTTAATTATTGTTCTCTCTATATACCCTGCACTGTACATGTGAGCCATAATTTGCATTATACGGACATTGTTCATGAATAACATAAAGAGTTGCTCTTAACTGTGCATCTGGAAATCGTTATGTGTCAAACTCCTCTTGCTCTATTCTGAGGATTCAGGCCATTTGAAACTAGCACCAATGATCAGGCCGTTTGAAACTAGCACCAATAATCAGGCCGTTTGAAACTAGCACCAATGATCAGGCCGTTTGAAACTAGCACCAATGATCAGGCTGTTTGAAACTAGCACCGATGATCAGGCCATTTGAAACTAGCACCAATGATCAGGCCGTTTGAAACTAGCACCAATGATCAGGCCATTTGAAACTAGCACAGATGATCAGGCCGTTTGAAACTAGCACCAATGATCTGGCCGTTTGAAACTAGCACCAATGATCAGGCTGTTTGAAACTAGCACCAATGATCAGGCCATTTGAAACTAGCACAGATGATCAGGCCATTTGAAACTAGCACCGATGATCAGGTCGTTTGAAACTAGCACAGATGATCAGGCCATTTGAAACTAGCACCAATGATCAGGCCATTTGAAACTAGCACAGATGATCAGGCCATTTGAAACTAGCACAGATGATCATGCCATTTGAAACTAGCACCAATGATCAGGCCATTTGAAACTAGCACAGATGATCATGCCATTTGACACTAGTACAAATGATCAGGCCATTTGAAACTAGCACAGATGATCATGCCATTTGACACTAGTACAAATGATCAGGCCTAATGTTCAGGTGGCCAAAAAGGAGAGTTTTGTACTGCATCCATATTGATCAGAATTATTCACCTCTGAATTTTTATTTAGTATATAAAGTATAGTTCAAAAAGCATGCGTGCAAGACTTGTATCTCATGGAAGGTTTGCTTCAAACTTTCACAGATGATAAAGCGTTATATATCAACAGGTGTAAAGTTTGATCAATTTATGGAATCTTTAATTGTTGGTTGTAGTAGCAAATTATCTTTAGAAACTAAAAGATTGACTGGAAAGGTAACACTTGGTTTATTTGAAATTCTAATTTTAAAATGCCAAATTTTTTGTGAATTTCTTGATTGTATGCAATTAGAAAAGTGGTTTCATTTTGGGTTTTGAATAGTCTCATTGACGATTTTCCAGTCCACTCACTATGACACAATTAGTTACAAAGTGGCATTCATATCATAATGACAGATATAGAATAGAGGGGCCATCGTAGGGACACAATTTAATATATATTCATCACACAAATTTGGGTTTTTTAGTACTGTCACTTTTCATGCAATATTCTAGGCTCCATGATGCATCAAGCTGTAAATTCATGAGATGTAACATAGTAAAAGATAAGTTTCTTGATTAATGGTAAAAGAAGTTGGTGGCCTTGTTGAATATTTTTTAATTTAAATCCTACAGTCTTGTCTGGCCAATATGAGCTCACAAACATGTTGGTATCACTTTAGCCATGGCACTTGTTGCTTAGCGTATGTGTAAGAATCTTTTTCTGGAAGAGCACTGAGTGACTCAGTCTGAAATCATGTGGCTAAACACATGCTTGTAAAAAACCAACACATTATCCACCAGTTTGTACAATTGTTAGTAACAAGTGAGAAAACTGCTATGCCTTGTGACATCCTTTGGATCATTCATGTCATCACATATATAAATAGGACTTATGGGAGGGTACTTCAAAAATTAATGTTACAAATAATAATCCATACTTAAATTTGCCATTTCTTTTCGAAAACCCTGTTCAAATATATTGGTCAAATTTTAATGTACATAAAAAGAAATATTTCATAGAAATTGGTGTATATTCAATTTTAAAGAAGTATATCTCCTATCACTGCACTGTAATGAAGGAAGAAAACTTAAAGGGACTGTACACCAGATTGGCACCAAAAAACGTTTTTTTCTGTTAAGAATCTCAGAATACCAAAAAGTTAAAAAAAAAATGTCTGAGACCGGGTTCGAACTGGGGTCGGCAAAATTGCAGTCCAGTTTTGTATCCACTGTGCTACGAAAGCCTACTCTTTAACAGGGATGTGATTTGTCCGCGGATTTGCGGAATTCCGCGGATCTAATGGCCCCAGGGACCTCCCTCCCCCCCCCCCAAAAAAAAAAAAAAAAAATTAAAAAAAATATTTATTTTTTTTAGCTGATTAAAAAAGATATTAGTGTGCTTTTGGTTGTTAGAGTTGATATCCTAGTTTGCTTCAAATTTAAAGTCAGAAGAACCCTCAAAAGAGCTTCTGAAAAGCCAGTTTTTCTTCTACGACAGTGTGCTTTTGACCCCACAAGTGCCCTAAGGACACAAGGCCAAAATGGTTTCAGCCCTCCAGTTGCCAGGTCAATCACATCCCTGGTCTTAACGGTTGGAATATTTCAGCTATATACCTAATTTGGTAATATCACGTGATTACATTGACTAGCCAATCACGCATAAGGAAGGAATTCTACTAGGTAGACATACCTAGTTATCTTTTTTAATGGAAAAATACAAAAAAACTGCAAAAAATAAATTAATTGTAAACTATGTGGTGCTTCAGTAAGTAAGTTTTAATGCATTGTACACATCAATACCAAGTTTATGTCTGTTCTCGACAATTTTCATTTTTTTCCGCTATTTCATCATACTGAGTACAGCCCCTTTAAGTCAATAAATTAAAATAGTAATGGAGTGAATTACTTTGCTGATATGAGGGAATTGGTATGAGGAGATCAGCAATAAATGGTTTGAGATATTGATGCTTTTACAATTTGGATTTCATAGTGGAGTATTATGATATATACTTTTCTGACTAAAGTATATGGGAATATGAAAGGGCATTCAAACAACAATGTGTCAGTGCCTTAAGAATATACCAAGGGCAGACAACTCTGACACTTTCAGACAGTAGGATGTTAGGATTACAAAATTACTTTTTTGACAGGAGGTATATATTGTGCTGTAACAACAAAGCGATTTCATGACTTGTATATTTTTGTGTTTGTACTTTATTTACCATATACGACAAAACGTTTTGAAGGAACCTTCTAGAATATTCTATGAAAAATACAAAAGTACTTTATTTTTTGCTAGTCACATATATAAACAAAAATAATGTCAGTGATTTTGTCAATTTTTTATTGTTGCAGGTAAAGTGGTAATAGATGAATTCTTACAGCTGGAAGATATGATGGTGCCAGTCAAGGTGAGTGTGAACACATACACACTTAGCACGGAAGGAAAGGGTCACGAAAATAACTAATAGGCAAACCACGCTTGTTTATAAATAAGCTGATGCCTTGTTTTTAGCTCTACTGGCAAAGGCCAGAAGAGGTATGTGATGGTAATGTGTACGTCGTATGTGCGTCCGTGTGTCTGTAAACTATTGCTTGTGAATTGCTTTGATTGAATCTCGATGAAACTTGTACAGTATGTAGATAATCATCAGAGCTTGGTTCCTTTCGAAAACCAGATCGGCCCATACACGACTAGATTATGGCCCTTGAAAGTATAAAAAATGCAATTTTTAGCCAGGTTTATAGCCAAGTCTAGGATTAAAGGGAGACAACTTGTTTTTTTGGATTTGCAGTTGGTATTATGTTCTACTTTCCCTTGCCCTTGTTGAAAGAGATCAAAATTACAGTTTAAAGGGGTTGGTTGGTTTTTAGCTCTGTTGACCAAAGGCCATTTTTAGCTCTTTTGGCCAAAGACCGGAAGTGTCTGTTGTTTGTGCATCCATCTGAACATAAGTCCTTCTGGATGAGGATTGTCTGCTAGACAGACCCTTGCTATTTTGCTCAAATAAGTGGTCCGACACCATGATTGTTCAAATTATGCCCCTGTTGTCAAAACTGGCCTGCCCCGGGGGTCACAAGTTTCGTAGAGACTTATATAAGAAAAACTTCTTGTTTCAAACCACATGGCTCATACCTTTGATATTTGTTGTGGAGCATCATATGATGACCCTCTACCAAAGCAGTTGAAATTATGCCCCTGGGGCCAAAGCTGGCCTCACCCCTTTTGACCTACTTTTTAGCTCACCAGAGCATGAAGTGCTCAAGGTGAGCTATTGTGATTGGTCTTTGTCCAGTGTCCAGGCCAAATTCAATGAAACTTTACAGGAAGCTTCCTTGGGTGACCTGCTACAAAAATACAACAAGGGGTCACGATTGATCAGCAACAACAACAACAAAATGGCCGACTTTCTGTTCTGCTTTAAAAAACATCTCTGAAACTACCAGTCCAAATTCAATTAAACTTTACAGGAAGCTTCCTTGGGTGACTCTTTTCAAAAATACAACAAGTTGTCACAATTGATCAATAACAGCAACAACAACGAAATGGCTGACTTCCTGTTTTGCTTTAAAAAAAACATCTCCTCTGAAACTACCTCTCCAAATTCAATTAAACTTAACAGGAAGCTTCCTTGGGTAACCTTATACAAAAATACAACAAGGGTTCACGATTGATCAACAACAACAACAATCTGGCCAACTTCCTGTTTTGCTTTAAAAACATCTCCCCTAAAACTACCAGGCCAAATTCAGTGAAACTTTACAGGAAGCTTCATTGCATGACCCTCTACAAAAATACAAGGCATTGAGATTGATCAACAACAACAACAACAAAACAATGGCCGACTTACTGTTTTGCTTTAAAAATAATTCTGAAACTACCAGGCCAAATTCAATGAAACTTTACAAGTAGCTTCATTTGATGACCATTGACAAATATAAAACAAGGCATTGTCATCAGTAAAGATATGTTTAAATTGCAACATTTTTATTAATGCTTTATCACAGAGTTGTGGCCCTTTGCTTAGGTGAGCGTTTTAGGGCCATCATGGCCCTCTCGTTTATTTTTTAAGCTACAGCAATAAAATTTGGACCATGTGTACAGTTGTGAAAATGATCATCAATGTTGTCCTCAGATGACCTTGATTGTGACCTTTGGACCTACTTTCTTATTTTTGAAGCTATGTGTACAGTTTTGCAAACAAATATTATTTTTTTCCTCGGATGACCTTGACTTGGAACATATTAAAATAATGCAACTAATCTGCTTACAACATTACTGTCCTCAGATGTTGAATGTGCAACGTTTTCAGCTAACCCAACACAAAACGTGAACTACATGTTTGTTGCCTTTTACCTATACATACATACATGTTCTGGATTGAAAATGACCACAAGAGCCATGCCAGTAGAGCATAGGCCCTCATGGGCCTCTTGTTTTTTTTAAAAGAACACCTAAGTTTATATTCTCACAGAATATTATGAGAAGACATCAAAATCTTGATAAGTTATAAAAAAAGTCTACATGTTTTTTAATGACCCTAGTTTGTTGTTGATCATATCCCCTGTGTCAATATTTACCTATACACTAACCTATATATGAACTTTGTATATATATTGAGTAAATATATAGTGTGGACCCCCCTGGAACCTTAAAATTGCTCCTCTGTCAAATATGCTATCATTTTGGGCCCTTATCACATCCTGTCAATTAATAACAATGATACAATTTTTATTTCCCCCTTCAAAGAAGTTGGGACATGTAGAATTGTGAATGTCAGTAGGTTGGTCATTTTGTCGGTCAGGTAATCTGTTGGTCAGTTTGTAGATCATGCCTTATCTTGTCTACACAATAACTGAAAAATAAATAAACCTTTAAACCTGTAGTTAGTTGCTAAATACTCAAAGGTCAGTTGGTCAGTTATGGAAACTGTCACCACAATAACAGGATAGTGTTTGACCCAGAACCATAAGACTTCAGTGGTTGGTTGCCATTGACCAGTAAATGACCTTTATTATGTGTGTGATCAAAGATCAAGGTCAATGTGAAAAGTATTAAAAAGATGTTTGTTTGTACAATAAGTTGTTATCAGTTTGACTTAGGACAATGAAACTTCATATATAGATTACCCTTTGGCATCACATGACTTCTATAGGGGTGGGTTGTCAGTAGGTCAAATATCAAGCTCACATTCAACCTTATTTATAAAATTTGTTTGCACAATAATTCAAGAACAGTTTGACAAAGTCTTATATGAAACTCCACTAGTTCGTTGTTTTCAGTGGTCATTGTAACTATTACATATCCATATTTTGTTTTTGGGTCATTAGATCAAAGGTCATGGTCAAGGCCAACACTTTCTGTAGGCTTACTAACATAACAGGCTTAATTACTATTATAATCATATGTTACACCTTGTTTCTGATTCAATGCCATCACATTTCATGAAGCTGTTGAATAAAACTGTATTATTTGACGTCTTGTGACAGATCCAATAAGTAAGCCTTTATTCAATCTTGTGCATGTTCCTGGCAAAGATTGGCTATGAGAATTGATTAAGTAATGACAGTAGGAACAATGGTACGTTTAATAAGTTATAGTGAACAAAATGTATAAACTGTAATTACACGAAATTAATATGACAGAAATAAAAAGTGGCAGTATATCTGTTACCATAGTTCTAGCACTTCATGTACACACTATTTGAGAAAGAATGCACTGAGCTTAAATTGCTTCTCTATTGTTGTCTGTTTTCATCATTCATTTCTGTTTTTTGCTCGTGCGTTTTGTTAACAGCCCCATCAATGTTCTTCTTGACTGGTCCATGTGTTTTGCCTGGTTTCACACCATTTTCATTATCCTCATGTAAACCAGTGCCAAACCTAACTGGGTCTTTCTTCACAGACACTTTCCCAAACATCTTCATTTTCCGCATGTTTTTGAGGATCTCAAAATTTTCATCAAATTTAACATCAACGTTGTAGCTGGAATCCTTTACCTCCTTCAGAACGTTGTTATTTTCCTGTACTTGACGCTTGCTTGTTTTGGCAATGGTGAATACTCTATTCACACTCTCCGACTCCATGGCAGATTCTGTCTTCTTATAAGTGTTACGTAAAGCCTCGAGCGAGGAGTCACATTTGTTGATCTGTTCATTAAGATCATTGGTATTTATTTCAATAACCTGTTTCATACCACTAAGGACTTGCTTTTCAAGTTGTTCCAAGACCACATCAATTTCCTTCCGATAACGTCTCACAGCCATAGCGAAGTCTCTCCGTTGTCTTTCCATGTCTTTGAGTCTTTTATTTGACTCCCCTTTAACATGTTCCAATTGACCAATCAGAGCTTGAATTAATTTTAGAACCATGGAACAATCCTCATTTGGCGGAGTTGACAGAGTTTCTGTGAAGTCCGGTATGTAGACGTAGTCACAGTTCTTGTGTTTCGCTGTGGCACAGATAACGCAACACACTTCATCGTGGCCCTTACAATACAGCTCCAGAATCTTGTGCTTATGTTCTCGGCAGGTTTCTAACAATGGATCCATACTGACCGCTGGGGTAGACACTTCTCTGGGCATAGTGTCTTTGTCCAGTAAGACATGAGCTCGTCCAAGGTTTTGGTGATATGCAAAGCAGTTTTTACAAAGGTAGTGTCTGCAAAATTGGCAATATCCGATGGCAAGTTGGGTCTTGCTGTCAGCACTACATGGACCACAGGCAAACTCACCAGGCCCAATAACATCCTGTTTCCCCTTCCGACTCCGAGCTGTGCTTGCCATAGCAACTGAAACATAGGACAAGGATCATTGCAAGAATTTGCATTTTCCTTTTAATCAGTTTTATTTCAGGAAGATCTATGCGCCATAGGGAATGAAATGATAATTGTTTTAAGTATAGTTTTGACAAATAAATAAATACATAAATGCAATTTAATTACAATAGCTCTCCATAATAATGTTTTTAAGTTCACTAGAAATATAACCCTTTTCAAAATAATTTAACAATTTTCCATAGTTACAAGGAAAACATACTCACTCTAAATTGTATCACAAAATAAAATTATCATAGATGTTCACACCGATATCTTAATTAATTAAAGCCATAGCTATCCTTCATTAAATCAAATATATATTTCATTTTCTTGCCAAACAATTACATATCTATAAGCAGAGTGGTATGCCAGTTTGTTATAGGTCTGGGTCTATTTTATATGGATCTATATCAAATTACACTCATTGGCAGTGTGTAAGTGCTAATTGTATTAGGTGAAAAGTGGTTGGCCAGAGTGTATTATTTTTGCTAAAACAAAGGGTTATTGTTTGCAGATATTGGTCTTTGTGGACTAAATATAGTAGCAGTTTAACATTGTATTGTCTTCTGTTAGTGCTATAGTTTACTGTGTTGTTGTAGTCGAAGTATCTTTATTCCGAATATTTTTTAGCCCACCTTTATTTTGAAGAAAAATAGTTGAGTTGTTGTCATAGCCTTGGTGTTGGAGGTGTTGTCATCATTGTGCAAAAGCTTTAACCTTTTAAATCATCCAAGTTTAATTCTTATTTCAATATAGGGGAAGAAAAGTAATCATATACGCCAAAAATGCACCATTTCAGACTCGAAATTGTTTAAATTTTCTTGGGGGAGGACCCCCTTATCCCCCTGCCAACCATTTACGCCCCCTCTAATGTTGAATCTTTGACAGCCCCTGCCTTGGCCATTACTTCTAGATGTTCAAATAAAAATTGGTACACATGTTGAAAATAGCAAGGGTGATAACTCTATCTTTAATCTTTTTTGAGTTTTGCCTCTTATTTGAATATTAACAATTATAGACAAGTTTTGGCATTTATCATGCGTCGCTCTTTTTCTTTGTAAGAAAGACAAAACCTAGACAAGCTTGTAGATTAAGCTAGCATTGTTATAGTATTTCCCCCTGAAAAGTTTATTGCTATATAACTGACTTAAAGTTTGGAAGGGCATTTTCTCATATTTTGGAGAAAAATAAATGTATCACAGTTAATGCAAACTTGAACAATATTGTTTAAGACATGACAGTGATGTCTTAATTACAAAGGCGAACTTGTTAGTGTAGCCACTCAGCTTTAACACTTGTGAATAATGGGCATCTCTTTTGTAGGTTAAAAATTTGTTTTTTTATGTGCCACATTGTACAACAGTGTGTTTGTTATAGATGCAACAAGATGCGAGAGATTTTGTTTTAATGGGATATAAACAAACAAGACATTGTTTTATTTTGGTACTTTGAATTGCTGTTATGATACAAGGCATAAACAGAATATAAGAAGAGTATGTTCAATTTTGTCATTGAAAAGTGAGTGTTTTGACGGCTTATGGCGCCCTTGCACTAAATTGGATGCAAATTTTACATGAAATAGGAACCTTTTTGTCAATATGATGTTTGCCACAAGCAAATTGAAAAAGGTCCGAAGGGGAAACATGATTTTGAACCCAAACCAAGGGCAATTTTGTTGGTAACATAAGGGCTGAAACAACATGTCAGATCACAAACCCCTGACAAGTCAGATAGACCAACCCCTAGAGTGTCAGATAGACAAACCTTTGACACGTCAGATAGACAAACCTCTGACAAGTCAGATAGACCAACCCCTAGAATGTCAGATAGACAAACCCTTGACACATCAGATAGACAAACCCCTAACAAGTTGGATAGACAAACCGCTGACAAGTCAGATAGACAAACCCCTAGAGTGCCAGATAGACAAACCCTTGACACGTCAGATAGACAAACCCCAGACAAGTCAGATAGACAAACCCTTAGAGTGTCAGATAGACAAACCCATGACACGTCAGATAGACAAAACACTGAAACATCAGATAAACAAATTCCTGACATGTCAGATAGACAAACCCCTGACACGTCAGATAGACAAAACCCTGACACATAAGATAAACAAACCCCTGACATGTCAGATAGACAAATCCCTGACATTTCAGATAGACAAACCCTTGACAAGTCAGATAGACAAACCCCTGATGCGTCAGATAGACAAAACCCTGACACATCAGATAAACAAACCCCTGACATGTCAGATAGACCAACCATTGACAAGTCAGATAGACAAACCCCTGACATAACAGATAGACAAACCATTGACAAGTCAAATAGACAAAACCTTGACACATCAGATAAACAAACCCCTGACATGTCAGATAGACAAACCCTTGACACGTCAGATAGACAAAACCCTGACAGATCAGATAAACAAACCCCTTACATGTCAGATAGACATAACCCTGACACACCAGATAAACAAACCCTTGACACGTCAGATAGACAAACCTCTGACAAGTCAGATAGACAAACCACTTACAAGTCAGATTGAAAACCCCTGACATGTCATATAGACAAACCCCTAACATGGCAGATAGACAAACCCCTAGAGTGCCAGATAGACAAACCCTGACATGTCAGGTAGTCAAACCCCTGACACGTCAGATAGACAAACCCTTGACAAGTCAGATAGAAAACCCATGACATGTCTGATAGACAAACCCCTAACATGGCAGATAGACAAACCCTGACATTTCAGATAGACAAACCCCCGACACGTCAGATAGACAAACCCCTGACACGTCAGATAGACATGCCCCTGACACGTCAGATAGACATGCCTCTGACAAGTCAGATAGACAAACCCCAGACAAGTCAGAGAGACAAACTCTTGACAAGTCAGATAGACAAACCCCTAGAGTGTCAGATAGACAAACCCTTGACACATCAGATAGACAAACCCCTGACATTTCAGATAGACAAACCCCTGACACATCAGATAAACAAACGCCTGACAAGTTAGATAGACAAACACCTGACATTTCAGATAGAGAATCCCCTGACACGTCAAAACAACAAGCCGTAGACGCTTCTGATAGACAAATCCCAGACATTTCAGATAGACAAACCTCTTACTTGTCAGATATACAAGTTCCTGACACGTCAGATAGATAACACTTACATCAGGCATAGTTATGCATATGATACTTTGTCTGAGAATGAAATAAAGACAAAAACATTGTTCAAACATCATGTGTTTTTATAGTGTCTTGTTTAGTTTTGCATCCATTAAAAAAATCTCTAAATATCTGCTCATCTTTTCAGTTTCCTGTTTCGTTGAACTTTTCAGTCAATAAGAATGTAATTAGTGATATATGTTTATATTTACAGCCAATCAAGTTGGAGCATCCTGTTACCATGGAGAAGTTGGACCTAGGTGAGGGCAGGGGACAGAACTTTGGCTTTGTTGTGTACAGGGTCATTATAAAACATGGGAAGAATCTCAAGTTCACAAAGCCTGCTCGTGACAGGGTTCAGGTTAGTGTTACAAACTGAAATATTACATTGTCAGACAATATGGTGTGACATAGTATTTGATTGTTATGCAGCAGAGAGGGGGTTTGAGATGGGGTAGGCGGTAAAAGACCACCCTCTCATCCACTTTATAGACATCCAGTTCATATGTTGCAGGATTGTCTTAAGTCATCAGTTGTTGTGTTTACAAAGTTGGCCTCTTCACTGACTTCCACAATGCCGTGTCTGTTTTTTATTTAACTCAACCCAGCCAATTTCTGCTGCATACTGCATGGCCTTGGCCTTAAGAGTGTCCCCATCTTTAGTGGAGTTTTGAGCTCTTTGACCTTTAAACTGTTTTATGAAGCTTCTTACTCTGGCCACTTGGCTGTCCACACTAGCTTGCTCTCGGGCTCTATGTCACAAGCGAGGAATGTGGCTCTTATTTGGTCTTTATTTTTCAACCAAGTTGAAAGCGTATTCTGTGTAATGCCCTTATACTTCTCAAGGTAGCTTTTTACAGTAAGTTTTCTCTTTGTCCCCTAAGGCAGAAACCTTTGGGGTTGCCAATCAAGATATCCCGCTGGTGGTACCAGGTGCTCCTCGATTGATTACCATTTGACATTTGTATAAATATTTTCTATTTGGAGAAGCATTCAGCCCAATATTTTATGTGGGCCTTCTCAATATGCATTGATTTTACATTTTTTTACTCATGCCAATTAAAGACAGCAAATAAAGTGATGGCATGTTTTCTCGAACTGTTTAACCAGTTTCATTTGATGATAATGATACCAACCAAGCAATTCTTATGGACTAGCACCTTATGCGAGCCAAGCAAACAAATTAAGGTGTAAACATTTTTACCTGATACGGCTAAAAGGACAAACAACTAAAAGTGGGAAATTTCATGAAAGGGAATACAAAAATTACATCGAACATGGTGAAAAATTGACCCTCCAGAAATCGAGCCATTTGATTAAATTTTATATAAACATATAATAAACAAACATATGTCCTTTCTAACCGATTCGATCCAAGGAGGATATTAAGCAAAGTGATATGGAGCCAATTATTTTTTGACTGTAGACACTTATTGGTCATGGTCAGTAAATGATTGATATTAGGTCAAGGTTGCAGTAACCTTACGTTTAAATAAGTCCCAGCTCAATAATTGGACAATACTCTGACCTATGACCTCAAGGCTTATTTGTTATTGTACCCTACCCTATTGAATTTAAGTCTGTAGACACTGGTGTCTGCTTCTTTCTTTTTTCTTTATATGTTCAATTCGGTTCTATTCTATTTTGTTATGTTCTGTTCTATTTTATTCTTTTATGCGTATAATTGTATTACTATTTGTAAGACTCTGCCTGTTTTACTAACTATCTAACTATATGAAAATATTTCACTGAGCTGTATTGTTCATGTGACATTTACATTTAAACCTAAAATATGTATAAATAAAATGTATAAAAACATGCTGAAACAAATTTGTTTGATGCTAAAAAAAAATATATTTCATTTTTGTATTTTGTTTTTAGCATCAAACAAATTTGTTTCAGCACCACTTGAGGGTAGGGTTCCAAAAACAATGTATCACAAAATGACCCAATTGTTTGTGTGAAAACAAAGGTTCAACACTGTTGATTTTGAATTGATGATAAGATAGTTACTGTTCAATGACTTCTGAGTGAGACAGTACTTCGGACTGCGGGCCAAAATCCTGCAAAGTAACACATTACCGGTACCTAAAACAATCATTTAAAACCAATGTGATTCCTATGCATACTGCCATGGTACTATATTTGAAAGTTGATACTATTATTTAATTGTGTAGGTTCTCCTGAATGGTATCCAGGTTGGTGTGTTCACATGGATGAGTTCCTTCTGGCAGACCACCTTTCCCGTTGACAAGGTCTTTGATGTAAGTTAGGGCTTTTCCACTTGTTGTATGTTAAGAAAAGGAATATCTTTACCTTTCATAGGAAACATAAACTTTTACTCTGAGCAGATTCTTTCATAATAGTACTGTAAGCAAACTTATCCACTTTCAGTATATCCAATGTTCTATAACTCAAGAAGTAAGATTTCAAAAACTGTATTAGTTGTTCCCCTTAGATACATATTTAATCGATATGATAAAGAATAATCATGTCATGTTTCTTTTTTTGGAATGATACACTAATGAAACGTGCAGTAGTTGTTCAGGCCTTTAATTTAATTTCTTTAATTAAAATGGCTATTGCACTTCACCAATATCGATTTTGCATGTACAGTACATACCAATTAGATGATAAACTTAGTGTGCTCATTTAAACATAACTTGTTCATAACTTGTACATAACTTGTTCCTGTGTATGTATTTGTTGCAGGAGAATATCTTGGACATTATAGTGGAACATCAAGGTCGGGTGAACTACGTACATCAGGGCTTCAACAGGTTCAACGAGGAACACAAGGGTACGACTTACTACATACTTTATGGTAGCTCTGTTGTCAGCTCACATGAGTTTAACAAGGAACACATTTTAAGATTAAACTTAAGTGACTGATAATATTGAAATGTTCAATAAGTAACCTCAGGCATGTTTCAGTACACTCTGAATAATAACAATTGACATTTGCAGACATATGACGATATGTTGAAGGTCCCATCTGTATTGCTAAGATGTTTGTTGAGTGTGGCCCTGGGTATCAGTATATATGGCTCATGTTATATTTTTAGGCCTGGCTAGTGATGTGTTATTGTATGACAAGCCTCGAACTACCCCTATCCCAGGGCTTTTAAAAACCGGCAATTTGCCGGTCTGGACCGATTTTGACCAAGCCAGACCGATTTCCGTTTCAACATGTGTAAAAAAATCGGTCCGAAATTTTCTCATTTTTTTTATAATTTCGATCCAAAATGACTAGGTCAGTAAAAATTGTAGAAATTGTAATACACAAATATTTATGGGTCATTCACACATTCAAAACTACCCCCAATAGGTCATAAAAGTGTCTTAGTTACCATGAGACTAATGCGACCAGCTGCTTTTTCCGCTACGCTGATCACTCTATAGCCTATCTGTTAATTAGCAGACGCTTGCAATCAGTCCAATCGCGTGTATTGGTAGGTCGCAGAAGACACAATTAAACAAACTATGTGTTAATTGTGTGCTTGCAGCTATCCTGATTAAGTGTTGAAATCGGTTCATATTTTCACATGACAATATGCTATGTCGTCGTCGATCATTACATGATATATCCGTTTGTTGATTACCAAACTGTTAAATTTAAATTGTAATATATAACCATTGCTGGTTAAAAACGGTTTTAAAGATAAATGCATATGTCATTGTTAATCTGTGAAAGCATTAAAAATCCGAATTAATTAACCTAGTCATATATAGGATATCAACAGCGACACGCTTGATTATTAAACTACATAGTCTGGAAGCTGAGTGCACCGCTTACGTCATTATAATTCGCAGTAGTAAAAAAAATGGTTGTCAATATCACACTTATAGCTTGAAGCCCCGATTATAAATCTAGATATTTATTATTATTCAAGATTATCAGTTGAATGTTGGCCCATTGTAGAAGCCATAAGCAAATAAATCATTGTACTTTTTCACTGTTTGTTGTCTGATCGCTTCCCGACAGCCACACTTAGTTACGATCGCAGTCATTCTTATGAGACAGGCCGCAGAACTCGATGAGAATCTCATTTGAATTAAGCTTGTACCAATGACTATCTGAATGGGCTATGCGGCTCTAAAGCCCTCTTACGAATTGCCACATTGCGAAAAAAAAATGACAGAAAGACGTCGCGAAAATGTATGACATTTCTCAATAATCTGACTTTTTAACAGGCCCATCTTTTTTTAGGGGGGGGGGGGATTTTTTTGATGGAGGGTGGGGGGGTGTCGCCGGGTCCGAACCAATTGAGGTTCCAAAATTTTAGAAGCCCTGCCCTATCCTATGTCATGCATGCACATTTACTGGCAGAGCTCATGTTATATTTCCAGGTCTTGCCGATGATGTTTTACTGGATGACATACCTCTAACTACCCCTTCCCTATCCTATGTCATGCATGCATGTTCACTGGCAGAGCTCATGTTATATTTCCAGGTCTTGCCGGTGATGTGTTACTTGATGACAAGCCTGTAACAGGCAATTGGTCTGTCTACCCTCTGCCCTTTACTAAGGAACAAATTAGCAAGTAAGTCAAATAGACATTTAACATTACAATACCATGTATCTTTATGTGAGCCAGTTTTATGTCTGAATTCAAGGTGAACATGAAAATAAGCTCAGTATTATGTATTTTCATTAAATTTTAGTTTAGCCAGTCAGTACAAAAAAGATTAAGTCCATGTTTGGCATCAAGTAGACCCCAGTACTTGTTCCATTTGAAAGCTGATGAGAAAATGTTCATGAGTTTCAAAGTTGTGACCTTGTGAGCAAGGGGCTGCACCCTTTCATTATTTACACCAATATTTCTCTTGCATAATTCTTCCATTTACAGCAACCGGATTAAAGTGTATAGATGCATATGTTTTATGGTGAAGAACCTTTCGTCTTGTTAGGGACAAATGATTTTATGTACCAGTATTTCTTCAGATTTGAGGAGAGCAAGAAATGGAAACCGTACGCGAACTGGAAGGGAGTCTCGTCACTGTACCGTGGTTCCCTCTTCATCAATGGAACACCAAGGGATACGTTCGTCAATATGAAGGTAAGATGCTGCAGTATTTTATTCCTATGGCACATGGAACATTTATGCAAAGTTTCATGCTTTTCTTGTGATTTGCCTAATTTTTCCAACACTGACTTGAACCATATTGCAAATGAAAAAAGAGAGTTTAAGTTTTGATTTGAAAATAAGAGTTTAAGTTTTGATATAAAAATTAGGGTTTAGGTTTGTGACTTCACTTTCAGATCATTGCTGGCTGTTTTTTATTCTATTTTTATATTTTTGTAGATGTAGTAAAATTAATATAGACTTTGCTTGCTAAGTATAAGCTATTGAAATAAAAGGCTTTTCAACAGTTTTGTTTAAAGTCTTTGAAATGTATCCTAAGGTGAGTCCAAAACATTTTGTAATCACAATTTTTGTCCGCTTATACAATGCAGAAACTAAAATAAGAACTGAGTGTCTTGTTTAGAAAGTAAGACCCTGTGCCCATGTTTTGACAAGCACATGTTTTATTAAGGTGAGTGATTTTTTTTATAAATTGTGACCATTCTAGTACAAGATATATCCAGATATGTATGTCAGTAGACTAGAATAATTATAAAAGTGATAGCTTTGAAAATGGAATACAATAGCTATACAAAGGATTAAAAAACAAATTTATTTTTATCTTCTCAACTTTTTTGGCTAGAATTATCATCACTTTTACAATATGATATTCCTATTAAAGGGACTCATCCACCAATTCTATGTAGATAAGCAGGTCCTTCACATATTGTTCAAATTGAGATATTTGACTTAACAAACAACAAACAGCAACTGGCAGATACTAATTTGAACAAAATGTTGTAAAAGTAAGCCTAAAGTGGCACAGTTTTTATTAGCATTACTAAAGCTTCCAATCCAAATAGAGCTCTTGTTAAAAAAGATATTTTTATGCTGCCCACTTTGTCCATCCATTTATCCTGGTAATGAGAATGGCGTAGGTCGTTGTTCAGGCGGCGTCAAACTCACCTATGGTAGATAGGATTGACATAGAAGTCCAAACTTGGTTTATAGGAAGAGTACAAGGTTACCTTTCATGGAAATGCATTTTGGGCACCTAGGGTCAAGACCAAGGTCATAAAGATCACTGTTAATAAATATAAAAGGTTTGTAATGAATAAAAATTAAGGTATAGCTTGACATATTGTGACCAAACTTGGTATACAGGAAAAATTTACAAAGACCTTTCATGGGACTGTGTTTTGAGACCTGAGAGTCATGGTCAAGATCAAGGTCACTGTTACTAAAAATAAATACTCGTTTGGTACTGAATAACTTTAGTTGGGTTGACATATTGTAACAAAACTTGATATATAGGAAAAGGTGGAAAAGCTCAAAGAGACCTTTCATGGGATTGTGTTTTGGGATCTGAGAGTCAAGGTCAAGGTCACTGTTACTAAAAATCAATTTATGTTTGGTACTGGATAAGTTTAGTTCGGGTTGACATATTGTGACCAGACTTGATATGTAGGAAGAGTTTATGAGGACTTTCTTGGGAATGCATTTGGGCCCCTTGTGTCAAGGTCAAGATCACTATTACTAAAAGTAAATAACAGGTGTTGACATATTGTGACCAAACTTGATATGTAAGAAAAGTTTATGTGGACTTCCATGGGATTGCATTTTGGGCCCCTTAAGTCAAGGTCAATGTCACTGTTACTAAAAATAGAAGAAAAAAAACAACAGTTGAAGCATAATCTCACAATGAAGACTAAAGTTTGTCTGTCAATCATTTTGTTTTCATTTTACACAAATTAATCCGTTTCATATTCAACAGGAAAAAGTCCTTTTAAAAGATTTTGTCATTCATTCCATAATTATGCTGGGACATAAATTCTAAAATATAACTTATCATGAAAATGATCAATAAAGGTAGCCAATGATAACATTATTTTTTATAGGAAAGATTAATGATGCTTTGAGGTTATAATTTATGCTTTGTCAATGTGACCCTCAGTTTCTTTTTCCCAATCTCGTACCATCAGTTTGACAGCTGTTAACATTTACCTAGAGTATGTTAAGGGCTTTAGACCAAATATTCAGTTCTGAAATTGGTTATACAAAAAGACATGTTATGGGTTGAATTGTCCTTCAAAAAACAGCAAAACTTATCTGGGAAATGCCAAAAATATATTTTTTCCAAAGATACTATAACAGCACTGTTGATAGTGATCCATTTGCTAACTCTTTGTTGTATAGAGTTGACAATGTGACATACTTGAATTGGTAATTTAGCTATGTTTAGCTTAATTTGCAATCACTGATTGCAGTTTCCATTTGTCTCAATGTTCTCAGTATAAATACAATTTTAGAAAAGCATGTCTAACATTTTCTCTCCATATTTTCAGGGCTGGAAGAAGGGGATTGTGTCCATAAACGGATTCAATCTGGGCCGTTACTGGGAGGAGGGGCCACAGAAGACCCTTTATGTCCCCGCGCCGATCCTCAAACCTGGCTCCAACAAGGTAACCATGTGATCTCATTTAGGTCATATATTTTTAAAGAAAAGTAGTTTGGGTTTGTGGTGGCCAGGCTTGATGTAGGGGTGGCATCATCGCTGATAAAATACATTAATCTTGACCATATTTCAAAAGACCATTCAAGATATTCAACTGAAACTTGGTCCGCATGTTGCCAGACAAATTACACACATGTACAGAAACTCTGACTTTGATCATTTTCAAGTTGTGCCCCTTGTTTGAATGGTAAAGCAAACAAACAATATTGGAGTTCACTCCACAGCGCTCTGGTTTTTAAGTAACAATGTGTTTGGATGATCTTGGATTGTATTTTAAGAATAAAAAATGCCGTACTAAAATAATATAATAATAGCCTGTTCAGTTGATAGGACCACTTGAATGCAGCTATAAATTATTAAAAATAGTAATCTTAGTAGTGGATAACAGTTCAATCATTAAATATTTACAACACCAACAAAACTCCAACCAATAAGGGCAAATGAACATTACATTTTCTACACAATAGTGTGGTATAGTGAATATATCAGACATTGCTGATAAAATGGTAACAAGGTTCATCAATGTTAATCAATCATAAACTGTAATATTATTATATAATATTTCAATTTATAATCAATTTAATATCCAATAGGCATTATTTGAACTGTCTATCAGAAACTCAAACAGCCAAAACTATATAATGGTACTGTTTATGGCCACACTTCTTTTTCTGAAATATTTAACTAAATAGAAAAGCAGTCATTCAGTTGGTGTCATTAGTGCTCCTAATCTGGTAAATATATCTTAAATAAAATAATTTATTTTTTCCGTGCACATAAGCCTTCAGTATTCAGTATGTCTATTCTGCATTTAACTGAAAAGCAGAGATGATTTATAGGTATATCATGGTTCGCGTAGATGCCAAGATGTTTTGCTTTTTATGATAATGATGGTTACCTAAGTAACCTAACATCAGAAATGAGCATGATATCTCAGCGTAATGACTCGCTATTGTATTACACTGATCTCTGTTTCAGATTGTGATATTTGAGCTGAATAAAGCCTCACATTCGGTGACATTCGACAACGTCCCCAATCTTGGATGAAAAGAGGAGAGTCGTACTGAATGAAATCTTGGGAACTTCCACTTAAGAGTCAACTTAGGGCACACAAATATGCACATCTGTCACATGATTTTTAATATGAAGAAGTATGAAATATTGGATGTTGTTTATTATTTTGCAATTAAGAATTCTTCATAATTATGTTATCTGTGTATTTATTACAGATTTATTAGTTGCAAATTAGAAAAGAATGTCTTCCTGTTCAGATCTGCAGCAAACTGTATAAACTGATAATTTCTTTGGTTAGAATTAGTCAAAATAGTTTTTGATTGGTCAATATTTATCTAATAATGGCTGTTGACCAATCACATTGCTTGCATGTGCAAACTTACCAAAAGATAATCTGCGAAAAAGTAATCCAGTTTTAAACAATTGGCCCTGTTCATTTTTTTTTTTTAAATTCTGTTATTTTTTTCTTGGTTGTGATGTGATTGATCTGAATTATAGATGTTGTCCATGGATTGATCTGAATTATAGATGTTGTCCATGGATTGATCTGAGTATTAGATGTTGTCCATGGATTGATCTGAATTATAGATGTTGTCCATGGATTGATCTGAATTACAGATGTTGTCCATGGATTGATCTGAATTATAGATGTTGTCCATGGATTGATCTGAATTATAGATGTTGTCCATGGCTTATTGACCTGTAGCCAATTGTCCACACGTTGTAGTCTAGTTTGCACATTGAAATGAAATGATTGGAAGGTAAAATTAGCTTGATGATATTGACCAATCAATAGACAGTTTGTTTAACTTTTACCAAACCAACAGTTTAACTAGATTTATGCAATTAGCTGCTGATAAAAACAGAGCTTAATTATTCTTGACAAACAAAATACCATATATATAACATAATATATATAGGGTAAAAATAATTAAAAGAAGCCCCTGTGGACAATAGTACATGCATAGATTAAGTGATTTTCTATGTTACCCATAAATATTCCTAAGGCATGGTTATAAAACATTGTGTTATTGTGGGAATAAAATAGTTTTATTTGCATTTTTATCTACAAATTCAAGCGTGATGTTGTGCACGTGCCTAGATGTACATGCATATTGCTTTGTATACCTGTGACTATGAAACTTACATTTACAAAGTATTCTTACAGACATGGAGCATTCGCTCATTTACTGTGCCTTATATTTGTGATATAAAAAACTTCACATTCCCTCATTTTCATCTGCACTTCTTTTGTCATTTGCACATTACGTATAGTTTAGTTATATGTACATATCTGCATATATTTTTCTTATGATACACATTATTTTAAATAATCATTAGTTTTCAAATTTTAATTGAAGGGTGGATGGCTAGTTGTGAAACAAGCTAAGTCCAATAATGTAATTCCAATGCTCACTTGCATAATAGCGGGGAAAATCCTTCCATGTCACATTCAAGGAGGAAAGAAATCTTAGTTCAAAACGTACATCACAGGAATTGATAATTGTCAGGGATTCTAAAGTTCAGGGTAAATCCTGGAATCAGGAATGAGAGCTTCATACTAGCATAGTGATGTAGATTAGTCTTTGCAGGGACTCTTGGATCCAAAATAAGTAGGAAGTACCTTGAAATGAATATAAATGACTTGGAAAGAATTTCAAAAGGGGTCTTATCCTGCTTTGGGCATGAATCCCTTGACTCGAACAGAACTGTGGCTATTCTTCAGGATTGACAATTATCAGCTGTCAGGACCCCTGATTTGTGCTTGAAAACAAATGATAATGAATGGAACTGTTCACATGTAAAAGCCTGGGGGGTTGGGTTATAGGCTCTTGTGTACAAAAATGGATCTGTTTACGTATAAAAGCCTGGGGGGTTGGGTTGTAGGGTCTTGTGTACAAAAATGGATCTGTTTACGTATAAAAGCCTGGGGGGTTGGGTTATAGGCTCTTGTGTACAAAAATGGATCTGTTTACGTATAAAAACCTGGGGGGTTGGGTTGTAGGGTCTTGTGAACAAAAATGGATCTGTTTACGTATAAAAGCCTGGGGGGTTGGGTTGTAGGGTCTTGTGTACAAAAATGGATCTGTTTACCTATAAAAGCCTGGGGGGTTGGGTTATAGGGTCTTGTGTACAAAAATGGATCTGTTTACGTATAAAAGCCTGGGGGGTTGGGTTGTAGGGTCTTGTGAACAAAAATGGATCTGTTTACGTATAAAAGCCTGGGGGGTTGGGTTGTAGGGTCTTGTGTACAAAAATGGATCTGTTTACGTATAAAAGCCTGGGGGGGTTTGGTTGTATGTTCTTGTGTACAAAAATGGATCTGTTTACCTATAAAAGCCTGGGGGTTTGGGTTATAGGGTCTTGTGTACAAAAATTGGATCTGTTTACCTATAAAAGCCTGGGGGGTTGGGTGGTACGGTCTTGTGTACAAAAATGGATCTGTTTACCTATAAAAGCCTGGGGGTTGGGTTATAGGGTCTTGTGTACAAAAATGGGTCTGTTTACCTATAATAGCCTGGGGGGTTGGGTTGTAGGGTCTTGTGTACAAAAATGGGTCTGTTTACCTATAAAAGCCTGGGGGGATAAAAGCCTGGGGGTTTGGGTTATAGGGTCTTGTGTACAAAAATGGATCTGTTTACCTATAAAAGCCTGGGGGTTGGGTTGTAGGGTCTTATGTACAAAAATGGATCTGTTTACGTATAAAAGCCTGGGGGGTTGGGTTGTAGGGTCTTGTGTACAAAAATGGGTCTGTTTACCTATAAAAGCCTGGGGGGATAAAAGCCTGGGGGTTTGGGTTATAGGGTCTTGTGTACAAAAATGGATCTGTTTACCTATAAAAGCCTGGGGGGTTGGGTTGTAGGGTCTTGTGTACAAAAATGGGTCTGTTTACCTATAAAAGCCTGGGGGGTTGGGTTGTAGGGTCTTGTGTACAAAAATGGATCTGTTTAACTATAAAAGCCTTGGGGGTTGGGTTATAGGGTCTTGTGTACAAAAATGGGTCTGTTTACCTATAATAGCCTGGGGGGTTGGGTTGTAGGGTCTTGTGTACAAAAATGGGTCTGTTTACCTATAAAAGCCTGGGGGGATAAAAGCCTGGGGGTTTGGGTTATAGGGTCTTGTGTACAAAAATGGATCTGTTTACCTATAAAAGCCTGGGGGTTGGGTTATAGGGTCTTGTGTACAAAAATGGGTCTGTTTAACTATAAAAGTCTGGGGGGGGGGGGGGGTTATAGGTTCTTGTGTACAAAAATGGAACTGTTTAACTATAATTGCCTGGGGGGTTGGGTTATAGGGTCTTGTGTACAACAATGGATCTGTTTACTTATAAAAGCCTGGGTGGGTGGGTTATAGGGTATTGTGTACAAAAATGGATCTGTTTACGTATAAAAGCCTGGGGGGGTTGGGTTGTAGGGTCTTGTGTACAAAAATGGATCTGTTTAACTATAAAAGCCTGGGGGTTTGGGTTATAGGTTCTTGTGTACAAAAATGGATCTGTTTAACTATAAAAGCCTGGGGGGTTGGGTTATAGGGTCTTGTGTACAACAATGGATCTGTTTACGTATAAAAGCCTGGGTCGGTGGGTTATAGGGTCTTGTGAACAAAAAATGGATCTGTTTACGTATAAAAGCCTGGGGGTTGGGTTGTAGGGTCTTGTGTACAAAAATGGATCTGTTTACCTATTAAAGCCTGGGGGTTGGGTTGTAGGGTCTTATGTACAAAAATGGATCTGTTTACGTATAAAAGCCTGGGGGTTGGGTTGTAGGGTCTTATGTACAAAAATGGATCTGTTTAACTATAAAAGCCTTGGGGGTTGGGTTATAGGGTCTTGTGTACAAAAATGGGTCTGTTTACCTACAATAGCCTGGGGGGTTGGGTTGTAGGGTCTTGTGTACAAAAATGGGTTTGTTTACCTATAAAAGCCTGGGGGGATAAAAGCCTTGGGGTTTGGGTTATAGGGTCTTGTGTACAAAAATGGATCTGTTTACCTATAAAAGCCTGGGGGTTGGGTTGTAGGGTCTTGTGTACAACAATGGATCTGTTTACCTATTAAAGCCTGGGGGGTTGGGTTGTAGGGTCTTGTGTACAAAAATGGATCTGTTTACCTATTAAAGCCTGGGGGTTGGGTTGTAGGGTCTTATGTACAAAAATGGATCTGTTTATGTATAAAAGCCTGGGGGTTGGGTTGTAGGGTCTTATGTACAAAAATGGATCTGTTTACGTATAAAGGCCTGGGGGGTTGGGTTATAGGGTCTTGTGTACAAAAAGGGATCTGTTTACCTATAAAAGCCTGGGGGTTGGGTTGTAGGGTATTGTGTACAAAAATGGATCTGTTTACGTATAAAAGCCTGGGGGGTTGGGTTGTAGGGTCTTATGTACAAAAATGGATCTGTTTACCTATAAAAGCCTGGGGGGTTGGGTTATAGGGTCTTGTGTACAAAAATGGGTCTGTTTACCTATAATAGCCTGGGGGGTTGGGTTGTAGTGTCTTATGTACAAAAATGGATCTGTTTACCTATAAAAGCCTGGGGGGTTGGGTTATAGGGCCTTGTGTACAAAAATGGATCTGTTTACTTATAAAAGCCTGGAGGATTGGGTTATAGGGTCTTGTGTACAAAATGGATCTGTTTACCTATAAAAGCCCTGGAGGTCTGGTAGGTATTCGAGTGTTGTGAACATCCCAAGATGATAATTTACTTGGTCACTTTATTTAGGATTAAATCCATTTCATCCAATAGATTTGATTTTATTTTTCATTTATGGCTGGGTTTTTTCCTTGAGTTGAAACGAAGCTCACAGATTGTAAACAGGTTTATAATAAATGTGTGTGTTCTTTTCTATGATCCTACTGATCCCTTTCGCTTTGATGAACAAGATGTTTTAATTTGTAGTTCAAAATATGAATTAATTAGACACTTACCTGCATTATATTTAAAATAATCGGAATTTGATACCTTTTAATACAGATTTAATTTGCATACTAACTTGCCCTATGAACTAAATGAGTGAGGATATACATCACACATGTACAGAAATAGTCTTGTTGCCTACATTTTCAAAGAATATCTAAATGTTTAGTTTAATTTAGTTACTTTCCCATTATAGCGAGAATATTAAATATGTATGTATAAAAACAACTTCATTTTGTATCAATCGAACATATCATTTCTGCTCAGACAGTATAGTGCTGACATTGATTTTGGTTTTGAAAATGTATTTGATATCAGATACTATGTTGCATAGTTATAGTTACGTGGTGCACGTTTCACAGCTAGGATTATATTGCAGTGCTGTTTAAAAAAGAAATATGTATGAATTACAGTATGTATTTAAATGTTTTAGTTTGAATATGAATCAAATTGTGGAAAATAAGGTCTCAGAAATTTTGAGATATTCAACAATTTATCACATTTTTTGTGTGTTCAGGTTCAGGCAGTATGAACAGAAAGTTGGTAAATTCATAAAATGAGCTAACACTCCATAGAAAATGTTTAAACATTCCCTCCTATGTTTATATAACATTACATGAAATAATGCAATCAAGCCATATAATTACATTTTCAACAATAATGAATCATGATGAAAACTTATTAAAACCTGTTTTGACATATTTTTATACTTTTTTGGATGATATATGTCTGCCATAAAGAAGCAAATCATTTCAAAGCCATACTAGTTTTATCATTGGTTAAATGGTGGTGTGCTAATCCAATCCATGTATTTACATTTTCAACAATAATTTAGCATGATGAAAACTCAAAAAAAAATTTTTTTATATTTAAAGCATTTTTGACTGATACAAGTTGTAAATAATTGCAAACTCATACTAGTATATGATTGGTTAAATGGTGTTGTGCTTATCCAATCAGAGGGCCATACTCATATATTATCAATGACATAATAACCCCTTGTGGTTCGTACAAAATGAACTTGTCAAGTTTTATCCGTACAAAAGGCTAGGGAAGAGTAAATTAATATGTTTAAATATGTTATGCATTAAGAATGAACAACAAACACAGTAAGATTTGTGGAAAAAAGAATATCTGTTATTAAGTGGTAAAATAATAAATGTTCAGCGTTAAGTTGCTGTTTATCTTAGTGCTATTTACATCATTGTTTATATAGAACATTATACATATATGTCATGTGATTGATTCAGCTTTTTATTTGTTCAAATTTGTAAATATGTACATCCGTAAAAGACAATTATATATTTGTTCACTTTTTTTAATAAATCCTTGTTCTGAGAAAAGGAATTGAAACTTCATATAATGCTGATTTTGTTTTGTAATAAAATGCCATTTTTCACCTACTGGGCTTGTCCCTGTAGTTTTCATTGTATGATAATTATTACCGTATATATAAAGCCATCATATCAATGCATGTATTATACAGTCAATTTTTGTATTCAATATTTCGGAGTTTTAATAAAATCTATCTATCTGTCTTTTTCGTTAGTTTAGGTGCAGTTTGTTTGATTTGCAAGTAAGCATTTCAGTTTAGTTTGTGACATTAACTATTACGATGTTTTGTCAATCACTTATTCATAAGATGGCCACTGTATGACTGTGTATCATTATACCACTGTTACAAAGTTCACAGTTTATTAAAATCAATTCAACTTATATTTAGAACATCTGTACTATTCATACTAAAACCACCATCAGCAACAATGGTACTTTCTTCCATTACAATTCTACATACAATATTGACTGACAAAATCACGTTTTAATGAATGTGCAAAAGGAAGGGGAGAGAACTCTTCTTTCAATAAAACCACATGTTACAATTAAACACTCTTCAATAACCCTATTCTGTCAGTTGTCTCCGCAGGTGAGTGGTCTAAGTTGCTGATTTAAAATTTGTTGTGATCAGGCCGACCAAGTTCAATTCGAGCTTTTGCCAGATTACTTTTTCTATGGAAAAACAAGTATGTTTGTCTGTGCATATGAGTCAGATTTCCAAAGAAATTTCCTTGTGGTGCAAATGAAACTGCCTCATTTATTATTTATGATTACAAGATTTCATAGCCAAATCGCCCATGGTACACAATGAAGCTCAGTGCAGTAGTGTATGAGGGGTATCCGAGGATGTACTTACACATACTTAATGGAAACATAGATACTAGTTTAACACAGTTAGGTAGCCCAACTGGCGTGTAACATTGTCAGAAAACATTTTCATGCAATGTTTTTTTTTCCTGTCGGCAATGTCAGCAACAATATGGACTAAATCAAGTGTTTAACGATGCAACCAAAATGAATGCTATTTTTGTGTAATTATGCCGTGGTTTTAATTATGTTCTGTTCATATTATGCAAAAAGTAGAGGAATGAATATACCTTGTGACATGAATTGCCAGAAAATGTCAAGCTTAATGCCTTCATTATGTAATAAAAAATATGAATGAATGACTTCTTTCTCCGGCGTTTTTCAATGTCGTCCACATTTAGGACTTTTATGAATGGCACATAGATAATTTATGTAATATGACTTTCTGACTTTCGTAACATGATTTGTAGGGGTGTGGGGAAAGCTAACAATTGCGGGCATTGTTATGTATTTCGTCTGAAGGTCAATGATCCACTTTTTGGCTTTGCAGAGTCATTTCAAGTAAACATGTCATAGTTAGAAGTGCTTGTCCATTAAGAATGGTTCATTGCTTGATGTGGGAATGCATGCTATAGGGTAATTAGTTTATAATTAGTTTGTAAAACCTTGTGTCAACCTGGCTCCAAGTATTAAGACTTAAGAAAGCTTATCACTGTACGTATAATTATGTAAAAAAATAAAAAAGACACCTAGTGGCCAGAACATGTATAATGGTCCACCATTTTCTTTTTGCTGGAAATTTTAAGTATTAAGAAGCAATTCGAGATTGCAGTGATGTTTGGAGTTTCCCATTATTACTAATTTGATCAGTCTAACATTTTAAAATGCTACTTAATTCAGGTTGAAATGCATCCATAATTTTTACGGATATGTTGGTCCATCCCATTTTTGTTTGGTCCATATGTTTCTCATGCATGGTTTAATTATAAAATCATATGGCAGAAGTGATCATCATTGCATGAGGAATCGTGTTCAAAATAGGACCTGTGTTCCTCACTTCATGGTCAGTGTCACAGTAACCTTCAGAACTTAGTATGTTTTGCTGAATAAGCCTTACTGATGATAGTTTGTGTCCAGTCCATATCTTTGTCATACAAGGTTGGATTTTAAAAATCATTGGCTCAAGTGACCATCACAGTATGAGAGTGTCAAGCACAAGACCCGATAGTTTGTGTATGGTCCACATCTTTGTCATACAAAGTTGGATTTTCAATATTATTTGGCATAAGAGACCACCATAGTATGAGAGTGTTTCATAAACAAGATCTGTGACCTTTGATGTCAAGGTCATCAAGGTCACAGCAACCTTAAGCTCTAGTTTTGTTTTGTTTGTCTCTATTGTCTCTTGTGTTATAATACAGTAGGGTTCTGTGTCTGTTTTGTTTTGTTTGTTCAAAAAACATTGACATATATATGTTAAGTCCAATACCAAGGTCAATTGGTCAAAGGTCAAGGTTACTCATACATTTTAAGGTGAAAACTGCAAAACGAACCATGATTCCATGAGTCCCTGAATGCATGTGCACTTTTTGTCTCCATAATTATGAGCCACTCCATACAAAGATTAAATGAGACAAAGAATTGAAGTTTTTTTTAAAAAGGTCATTGTTAAACAATAACTTGTTTGCAGTGGACCAACCCACTCATTAATAATGATATGATTTGTTTACCCCAAATATTTGTGAGCCAAAACAAATGTGAAAAAAAGTTTGTTTTTTTTCTCTTAATAATGCAAAGGGATTTTATAATCAAGGCTGAAGGCAGGGACGAAAATAAGCAGTAGCCAAAATTTGTTGCTGACTGATATTCATACGTTAAAGAAATTACATTCTGCAAATTTAAAAATGGAATCTTCATTTTGGAAATAGGATTAATAGGTCTCAAAACTAATGGATATATAGATAGATATCTTTATTTTATGCTTTCAAAGAGGGTTAAAGTACTGGATTTCGGTAAAAAACCTAATGAGATTTCATTATGTATATTTCAGTAAAAGTTTTTCAGTAATATTATTTCACTCTTAGTGGTAAATGATGTATGAAAATCATTTATTATGGCCACCTTTCAACGATACTTGATCACATCATTTTATAATTACTTATACATAAGTCACCTCTCACTCATGAAAAACACACTTAATACTGACTGGGCGTGAGATAACTGTAAACAGTTTTTAAAAGGAATCGATCATGTTTTATACGGTAAAACATCAATATTAATTCTTTCTTTTTTTGAGTGGCATACGAACAAAATGAAATGTAAAAACATCATCGAATTACAGCTCTACCAGCTATTTTTGTTTTTTTTATGAACATGGCAGAAAAAAGCTCTATTTGGCTTAAAAATTAATTAATTTAGGCATGGAATTACAATTATATCAAGCCAATTGCTATTTGTTTTTCATAAATGTATGTAAAATAACCCCTTTTCAATCTTGGGCCAATAAACTATCAGACTCTCAGGTTTCAACAAATTTAAAAAATGTTACCAACACAATCTGTGAGTGAGTCCCTTTTATTATGAAAGAACCAATTATACTAATTGATACCATTATGATAAACAATGTTGTAGGCTGTGACACTTCATATTTTCACATTGCTGATACAGCAAGTAACAAGGGAGATAACCATAGAACACACTATACCACTTACTCATTGTAGTAAGTATAGTACTACTTTCTTTATGAATGAAAACATAGTAGCCAATCAGAGAACAGATGCAGTTGACATGCGCAAACGGTGTCATGTTGCACAGCAGAACTTTTGTCCGAAGTCGTTTACCGAAGTTTGGACAAAACTTTGTGCAAGATACATGTCATAGTGCTTAAAACTTGGTATATTCAGTCTGTTTATTACTGTTGACTGGACTGAGAAGTAATACAGCTGCTGTCAGATACTAGATGTGGAGGAAAGATCGTTTTTCATTCATAACTTGAATCAACGCTGTGGTGAGTTTTATAGGTCATCATGTGTTTTGTAAAATAACAACGACAATACTGTTAAATAGTTTTTGTTTACATAAATCATATCAAGTACTGTCTTTTACCATGTTTTTGTTGAAATAAGGTAAAATAGATTAAATATCACGTTTATATTTGAAGAACTATATTTTAGCAAGTGTTGGTAATATTTTTATAAGCGGTAAATCGTTTCGTAGTTTTTTGAATGCATTTCATATTTATTTAGAAATGGATTGCGACTTGATGCATCTCGACTACTGCCTTGATCAAGAAGATTTTTTCTCCGGTGAAAAGAACAAAATGACATCGAAAAAGACGTTTGTCCCTCCGCTGCAAATTATTAAAACGGTATGTATTCTTACGCGTAACCATTCATAAAAAAAGTTCTGACAGCTTTCATAAAAAGCTAAGAGTTCATGTTAGTAAGATGACATGAAGGAATCAACATGAAGTAATGAAGTAATCATGTCATCTTACTAATATAAACTCTTAGCTTTTTATGAAAGCTTAATGATAAAGAATATTATAACTTCTTCTTAATCATTAAGATTTTTTACCTCAGTTTATATAACTGACTTAGAATACAACCTCATTGGCTGACACATAGTCAATGCAAAATCTGAAGCAGTATAAATTTTGTGTATCGGATGAGTGGCAGTATGCAGACCAAACACCAGCAAAAGATGAAATTGTAAATAATGAGGCCTAGTAATAAATGATTGCCTGTCTGCAACTTCATTGGCTGAAAATGCAGGATTTAGTCTGATTATCATTGAAAAAAGAAAGCATAATCACAAGCTGATGCCATGGTTATAACTGCCTGAACTACATGTACATTGTATGCATAGAACAGTTCACTGAACATTTGGGTAGATTGAAGTCATAGTTAAAGTAAACCTGTTGCATTGGCATTCACACTTGTTGACTGCCAATCATGCCAGTGGCAGCCAAATGACTTAAGGGCCATCTTGTCAATGATTGTAAGACAAAATATTTTAATATCATGAATGTCAATAATGTACAGTAGGTAACTGTCACAAATTAAATTTAAAAAAAATACTTACAAAATCAATTAGACTTGCCAATGAAACAAGAAGGGCTTAGTCTTCGTCTCATTTATATTTACATGCACCAAGTATAGAGAAATTTTGATGCTCATATTGTATATCATACATGGAGTTAGGATCTTATAATTTTTCGATATTGTGCTCTGATTGACTTAGCACGACATCATTTAACCAATGATATACAATGTTACAAATATCAGCTATTATTTCATGCAAACATATGTTATCAGTTAACTTTCTTTAAAGACAAATGTTCAACTACCAAAATATTTATGATTTTTAATCATAATGAACAGTTATTTAAAATGCAATAAAAAGTTTTGATCACATTTTTTCTTGTGTTTATGTAGTATGAACTCGGGCAAGTGAGCAAATTACCGTGAAGGGCTAGCTACTTCTATGTTCATAATGTGATCAATCCATAAGAAAACCCCATCATAGGATATAGGCATTGATAGGATGGCCCCTTATATTTTAGGTTCAGCGCAGTCTGGCTGTTCATTTTGAGCGATTTTGTTATGGGATAATTATATGACATGTATTTGCCTGTTACTAGTACCCGGTAGTCTTAATTACAGGCAATAATGGATTGTTTTTCATGAAATATGTGCATAAATCTGGGATTCTCAGCACTCAAGAGTTTACAAAAAGATTAGCCAAACCAATTTGAAATTTAATCACAGGTCTATGGTCATTGCTGCTTAATTCCCAGGGTTGGATCATTACCCATTTCATCAGGTAGCCAGCAGCACTACCAATCTGAAAAAATCTTGTAGCCTTATCAGGTATTTTTGAGAATGAGGAAAAAACACACTCAAACTCAACATTCTAATTTAATAGGTCCTTTATTACATCTAAGGTGGGGATAGAGGTGACAGTGAGGAATGTCAATAAATTGATCGGTAAGCTTTAATATTGCAAGCGTCTATTCTGAGATTAAAACTTGTACCATACTCTACATAAACTCACGTGTGTCGTTCCTTAACAATACCGTTTAGGTTCATAACTAGCTTTACTTCCGTATAAGTGTAAACAAAATATTTTTTTATTAAACACTTATAAATAGTCGAGGGCCTGTTGGACGACCCAACTGGAAGAAATAAGTAGTCGTCCTGAAAAATTGGTATCCTCGGGCTACCGATAAGGTTTCATTTCCATTATGTGAATTTATCCCTTTTGTGGAAATGTTATATTATTTTATTATATGCTGCTCAAAGAGTTTGTTGAGGTAACAATACACGCTGCATCCACCAGTTTATTTTAGTCATTGTCCCATCTGACCTCTCTGACCGCCCCATCAGTTGTTTTTTTCCAGAGTTTACTTTTATTGCTGGAATTCAATGAAAGTAATAGGGAGCTTCGCAATTATAATAGGTTCAAATCAAGAACAGAAACACATCATCAGTATAAAGAATATTTTTACATCAAGTTATCCAAATATTGTAAATCTCAAATATCTGCAAGAATGTTTAAGATGAAGGTCTCCAAACAATCTTGTTTACCTTTCTTGTAATTTTCTTTTAAAAAAATGCAGGGCAGTTTTTAAATTTCTTGGGTTATATTTGGAAATGTTAGGTTCATTTCAACTTATTGCTGTTGACCATACATGTATCTGTTAGAAGTTTCAAACAAAAACTTAACTTCTCTTACATCATATTAACTTGTTGCTTTCTGTTAACATTAAATGCTACAATAAAAATCTTTGAAGACAGAGAAATGCTTAGCTTGTTCAAGACCCTTATAAATGTTTTCACGAAAATCATAATGTAACTTTCTTGTTTTAGTGTACTTAAACATTGAAAAGCCCACTAACATACACCATCAAAGGCAATGTCATGTAACTCATGTCACTGGTGTTTTATGGAGGCTGATGGTAATTAATTTTCTTCATATAAAGAACTGTTTCCCTCATTTAGATCATTGGGTTAATGAAATAAATTGACATTGTTGTTAATCTGTTCTATAGCAATAAAACTCAGGATAATAAATTACAGATAATTGTACCAATTTTACTCAAACTCAGCCAACTTGCCGGTTTTCAAATTGAAGTGTGAACAACAGGAACATCATCTTTGTCAATTTTGTAAAAGGGAAGTGTGTGGACATCTTCATTTACGCTATTTACTCTGTCATTTTAAAGACTTCTTTGCTGAACCTGTTTCTAAAACATCGACATCCATATTTTAAACAAAGTAGAAATGTTCCAGTGCCAGAGTTGGTCATAATTTTAAGTGGGACTCATTAAACTTAAAATCTTGAGTGTGCCACTTAGTTTAGTAGACACAAACATTGTGGTGTATGCCAAAAGAAAAAACGTGCTCTTTGGCAGGCACAGGTTTGCCATGAAGCAACACAACAGCTTCTTTGCATCAAGTAGCCTTGCAGACGTTTTACAACTGATTAGAAATATTTACTGCAGTGCTATGTGACATGCAAAGTTAGGAGTAATGTTTCATGTTTCTAAATTCAGACAAGTTGGCAACCTGAAGTTAAATGTACGAAGAAAATAATTGAAAACTACACTTTAGCGTTTTTTTAATTTTGTTTATAAACTGTAGGGTTTTCGATAAGGCCACACCAAATTGATAACTTGTTCATCGGATTTTTTCCAAAAAATAATGGGGCGAGCGAGCAAAATAATAATAAAAATATTTGTTTTGCATTTAGCAAAAAAGAGGAGCGAGCGAAGAGAGAACAAATATATATAGTCATTTAACTCACTTTTGCTCACATTTTATTCACTTATTAACTAAACAATGATATTGTAAACAGTACAAGGATGACATCCAGTGAAAGAATGATAACACTAAAAGATAATTCTATACAAATATTAGTTTTGAGATCAAACAAATGCTATTTGAGATCAAGCAAATGTATTTCTTTAAACTATTTCATAAATGAGAGAACCCAAACCACAGTTTTTTTAAACCTTTTTGAATTTATTTTTTTTTCAAAATACCCTATGCATGGCTAAGTTAAAGCCTGGACACAAGCGCCAGTGGTCGCAGCCACCTGCCTGTCCAATAGCATATCTAGATCTATTAACTAGGTTTTTCACTTTTCCTTAGGAAAACTTGGTTAAAAATAATTCTCTATTAAAATACATTGTCATATCTCATGCCATGGAAATGACTAGACAAGGTGACTTGAAAAATAACTCACAAAATGAATACAGTAAAACTGTGATCGCTCGAGGTCGCCGGGGACCAAGCATAAACCTCGAGGGAACCGATGTTTCGAACGACCCAATTTTCAATTCTCCAGTATTTTATGAAATATATTTCAGTGTATCTCACGTATGAAGTAGTCTGTTTACTAGGACATCGATTATGTGTTGCATTGTGGAAATCGCTCATATGTTCAAAGGCTGTCGTTTACTATATGTATATTTAATATAAAATGTAAAAGAAATATCAATGAATCAATTTTTTTTACAAAATGGCCATATTGCAAAGCAAAGTGACAAAAAGGAATTCTTTTCAGAGATTCCGATGTTGGATCGATTTGGTAACGATCCAACATCGGAATCTCTGAAAAGAATTCCTTTTTGAATATGGCCATTTTGTAAAAAAAAATGATTTATTGATATTTCTTTTACATTTTATATTAAATATACATTATTCATATTTTTATAACTCATTTACATTTCTCACAACTAACTTCTCATAGTTATCTTTTAAAACTAATATCGGTCATGCGTTAACAGTGTTAAACGGTTTTTCACACCTTATCAATTGCCTTTCAACTGTCATTGCAATTTTTATAACTTGCGAAAACTTTAATACCTAGCAATTGATTGTTATTATGGAACACGCGGTCGGGAAAAAGTGTAGAATTATGACCTCGAGGGAGCCATAAGGTTTTGTTCATGATTTGTGTACTTGGGACCGAGAGTATTGCTCGACTTTGACATAATTAGGTTTCGATGCAGCGTAGGTATATTTTATATGAAAATAGAAGGAAAAAAGTTAGGGACCAAGCTCCGACCTCGAGGGAAAGACGGTTCTTGAACGACTGCTTGTTCGAACGACCGCAGTTTTACTGTATAGTCATTTGCAATCAAATATAAACTATAGCTATCACTCTTGCTTTGACTACATGATTGGCATTGGTAGCCATCTAAGTTCGAAGAAAAGAATTTACAAAACACCTACACCGTATTGTAAACCTTTTCAGCTGAAAATATGTCACAGAAAATTCCAGCCAGCTCCAGATTGATTTTAGGCTTTCTCAGAATTTAACGCCCATCTTTTTTAAACTTGCAGATTTTCCTTTATTTTTTTAGATATCTTGTTCAAATTTAATACAAGTAATAGAAAACATTAACATGTATACAAAAGACACTTTTACTTATGTTGTACTGCAAATACTGATTGTGTCAATTTTCATATATATAGCAAAACAATATTTCAAGAAAATACAAGAATATGCAATATTTTTTCATAGACAAAAACCAATCGGCATAAATATTTAACACTTGAATAATTTCCATATATAGTATAAATATACACATGAACATCTAAAAATTCTACAAACATTTATTCGCAACACAAAGTGTGATTAAAACCTTTTCCAATCACACAGTCTGACACCTTTTTTTTATCCTTTTTGATTAATATTTACAAAATATACACAATCTGGCTTGTTTGATGTTTTTGTTTGAATGGTAAAACTCATGGGATTGCATGAAGCACACATGAATGTCAGTCAGGTTAATTTTTAGCATCATCCTACTGTCCACGAACATTGACTTATCGGCGACCAAGGACTCCACCCCAAGCACGCCCTCGTTGCCTCATGGGGACAGGAATTTCATGATACGCTGCGTCAGAGGAATCTGAAATTTTAATAAGCAATATTATACATAAATGTTCATTGTAGTATAATGTAGTATGCATTACTGAAACAGTTTGACAATAACACAAGAAAGGTGGTGCTCGTTTCTTGGCCAAACTTCATTTTTCTATTAATGTACATGCATTGCATATGAATTAAATAGACACTATACTCTGATCTGTAGCAAAATAAAAACAAATATGCATAAATCATAAAATGTATATTTTTGAAGGAAACAAATAATACAAAAAATACATCATATTTGCTATATTAACAGCAAAACATCAAAGAAGTTAAAATACACACCTGAAGTTTTACCTGGACAGGTGTAGTAGGTAAAGATGACTGTCTTTTCACTGTAACGGTCATCTGAACTCCCGTCAAACATGTCCGAACCAAATTCACTGTCATTCACGATAAAATTCAGCAACCCTTGCCCAGTATATATACGTGTACTTTAAGCGGGAGCCAAATTAAAACAAACACATTTGTCCAAAATTTAATCAAACTTTAAATGGTGTTAGAATTGTCATTTGTAGAAATGTTGATGTAATTTTCAAGAATCAGGAAGTGTTTTAGTCTCGGTCATCTAGACGCTTGTATCTCGGTCTATATCGTTCATATACTCTAATTGATGCGGCTGCATGATTGAGCCGGTGCATTGATAATTGTTACGATCGAAAAACGCGGTGATAAGGGAAAAGGCTACATTCTACTAAATAAATTGGCACTCGTAAAAAAACAACTTTTTTTTTAGATGGTGCGGGCGCAAGTGATAAAAAAATAAAAATATTTTTTTTGCTTTTCTGAAGAAATAGGTGCGGGAAATCCGATGAACAAGTTATTAATTTGGTGTGGCCTAAGTCAAACAATAAAGAAGCAGATAAGCTACTACTCATTTTACTTAAAATTTACTTATTTTTTTCCCAATTTTAACTGACCTAATATTCATCTGAAAACAACATATGTATTTTCATGCTTTATATATCATTATTTTTCAAATTATTAAATACATCCATAATCATGTTGACCCACATTCATGTTTGTGACTGTAAGAATCTGTGAAACTTAAGATAGGAATAATCTATAAAAATGTGACATACTCAATCTTCCACTAATTGATAATCAATGGAGACACATTAGGGTAATTACCCGAGTTCCAGAAAAAAAGTTCTGACATTCTTTGCAGAGACAATGTGATAATGTCGTACTGTACAGTTGTATTAGTCAATAATAGTACAATTACTTAAGTATGCTGTGAAAAATCTAGGTTTAGAAGTATGTTACATTCTAACTGCTGATAATAGGCCTTTTTGGATGAATTTTTAGTCTGCCTCATATACATCTTTGGAACAGATAGTGTCAACAATTAAGTCTGTGGGCAGGACGCAGCTCAGCAACGACTTAATTGATTCACAGACCAAAAACAAGCCCTTACTTTCTTAGTGTAGAGTGCAGAGCCTTATAATTAACCTGCGCGCATGCAAGATCTTCCAAATAACCCACTTTATAAAGCCAATTAATGACTAAATAGAAATTTGGGGGTTATGTTTGTCAGCATTTTTCTAAATAATTAACTGTGAATCCTAGCAGGTATCCCATTGGCACAGGCATGAGCATAGACACTAAAACACATGGAAGGCTCATCAGAGGATGTGGAATTCTTTTTTATCATGAGTACAATGCTTAAAGGTGACATGTATATGTTTCAAGGAAATAAAGCTGTTGTTATGATTTAAACTGGAGAATCAAGTTTTCATTACTAGAGTAACTTTCTTCATGTATATTATTGTTCCTTTGGTCATGATTTCTCATAATTGGAATTCTGCTTGAACTCTCCCTGATATATTTTGTTAATATCAAGCACCATTCTAAAAATAATACATGTATAATAAACACCTTGACTATTTATGAACATATGGCAATAATATTGTACATCAATACATGTATCTTTGTTGAGAAGAGCGATTTCAAATCAGTCAGGTAATTTGACATTTTCATTGGCACATTACTCAGTTTTCTGTTTTACTCTGTGTCTGAAGAATACACATTTTTTTAAAGATATTCAATACAGCAATATATGTAATGTAATCATAGAAGAATAAAGACATTCAATACAGCAATATATGTAATGTAATCATAGAAGAATAAAGACATTCAATTCAGCAATATATGTAATGTAATCAAAGAAGAATAAAGATATTCAATACAGCAATATATGTAATGTAATCAAAGAAGAATAAAGATATTCAATACAGCAATATATGTAATGTAATCATAGAAGAATAAAGACATTCAATTCAGCAATATATGTAATGTAATCAAAGAAGAATAAAGATATTCAATACAGCAATATATGTAATGTAATCATAGAAGAATAAAGACATTCAATACAGCAATATATGTAATGTAATCATAGAAGAATAAAGACATTCAATTCAGCAATATATGTAATGTAATCAAAGAAGAATAAAGATATTCAATACAGCAATATATGTAATGTAATCATAGAAGAATAAAGAAATTCAATACAGCAATATATGTAATGTAATCATAGAAGAATAAAGACATTCAATACAGCAATATATGTAATGTAATCAAAGAAGAATAAAGATATTCAATACAGCAATATATGTGATGTAATCATAGAAGAATAAAGAAATTCAATACAGCAATATATGTTACATAAAAGCATTCAATACAGCATTATATATGTAATATAATCATAGAAAATAAAGATGTTCAAAACAACAATACATCTAACGTAATCATAGAAGAATAAAGACATTTAAAACAGCAATGCATGTAATTTGTAATCATAGGAAAATAAAAACCTTTGATACAGCAATAAATGTAACATAACTGTAGGGTACATAAAGATGTTTAGTTCAGCAAAACAGCAAACTGTATGCGAAATATATGCAATTAGAAAAATCCACAACGGTTTCTTTCTCAATCCAGGTGACCTACGACCCTGTAACTAGGGAGATCCCACTGTTTTACCGTCGCCAGGAAAGCAACGAGGACCACCGCGTCCCCACCCTCAACAACCTTCAGCGTGTGCCATCCTTCGATGACCTTTCTGATGACTGCTCTGGTGGGTTTCATGTAAATGTAGAGCCAAATTGTGTGAAAAATTAGATTTTGCCTGCATTCAGTATTTGGTTTTACCAAAAGCATCCCTTGTAGTTTTTGTTTGTCTTCAGCTCCTTAAATATTTTCAATGGTATTCATTGTACTTCAAGACTTGTACTACTTTATTGTCTACAAGACAGTTGAAGGTTATAATAGAATTCAGATATTTGTACCTTTTTACCATTCCCTTTCCCGTTTCATTAACGCTGTACTTTTCCCTTTCTTTTGAAGGTGCTATTTGGGCTGTTTTCATGTACCTAATATTACTGTAAGATGTCATTTTCTTTCAGCAAATATTAGATTATGGTAATCAGTTCATAGTCCCTTTAGTGATATAATATTTATTAGCTAATTTCAGTGTTTCGCCATACTAAGATCCCACGGTGGGTTGTACAGAATCGGAAGGTGACAGGTCAAAAGGCTTTCACTGACGCTTTGTCCGGGCAAAAATAAATCCTTTCACCTAAAAATACATGTTTTTAGTAATATAATCTCAGTTTGAATGAGGTAACAATTATCAGGTAATAAACAGGACTTGAACCTTTTTCATGTCAAAATTTGACAAGGTATCGCAATTTTCAGAGTGATATCTTTATTCAAGTGTTCATTGATCGATTCAGAAGACATTGTCACTCAATTATAATCAATTCAATGAAATTGTGTCCATATTTCTGCTGATAATTGCTATAATGGATGGTTCTTGGGGTAGATAACATCGCTATATCACCTGCAAACAATATGAAAATCAGCTGAAATTGTCACGTAATGGATCCGTAAACAGTGATTTGCATTTCTATTTCATGTGATTGAATTTTATGTCCCTAAAATAGCTGAAATTGGAACATTTCTCGAGGTAGAGATAGGACAATTTTAAGAATGCACACAGCAACGCTTTTTGAACAGAAAAATGGTTTCATAAGTGTTTTACATATAATTACTAGTAAAAAATATGTGAATTATGATAATAATCAGATATTACAGTATCTTCCCTCTGATTCTGAGAATCATTATAGTTGTTTTTTGTTGTCTATTAAAATGAAATTTTGATGAGTTAGGAAAATAATTCTCCTGAATTCAAGTTACTGAAAGGTTTTTTTTTACCAGTGATGTATCATAGGGATTTTTCCATGGTGTTTTTTATGTCAGCTGGAAATAAAAGCAGCCACAAGATGGACTGTACCACCCCACTTCATGATTCACAATAAGTTTTGGTTGAACTGGTCCAATACCTGATGTTTTACACAAAAAAAATATTTGAACTGGCCTTAAAGTCATTTGAACCATCTGTTTTGGCCTGCAGCCTGTTCTCATTGAGAACCCTGACACTGCAGTTTATCATATAGTTGGCCAGCATTTTTAGAGATTTGATAAACAAAGATGTACTGATATATTAATATAAGTAATAAGGTTTATAATTAGTTGTCTCTGGATCATGGCTCGCCATAACATGCTGAACTACCGGCAACCTTGTACATGTTTTTGTTTCATGCCAAAATCTAGGGTATAATTATTACTTGGTGGTTCTGGTAACAGTTATGTGGAACAATTCATTCATACAAGTCTGCTAACCTTACAGTATGATCACACATGCTTGCCAATGTTCTGATTCAGAAGTTCCAACCGGCAACTGCTGAGTAATTAATGTCTTTATAATTTGCGTATTATTATTTTTCAAAATGTTTTTTTTTTTTCAAAAATTATGTCAGGCAATTTATCAACTCCAACATTTACAATGAGAGGTTTTGGCTATAAAGAAACTGTAATGTTCTCGAGTTGTTATCAATCACTGATAGTCAAATAAAAATGTAAATTTGTTTGTCATGGCAACTCCCGATTTAAGTGGTATTATAAATAGCTTATTGAATAACGGTATCTTGGTTACATTTAGGGAAGTTTAAATATGAATGTTACAAGCATATTTAATCCAGTTATGAAATTTCAAAGAATATTCAAATGATCTTATACCAGATTATGTGATCCGATTGAAATGTCAAGCACAGGTTGTGTTTGAACAAAAAGATGAAATCATGAATGAGCAGCTGATCTGTGATCTGATTGGTTAATATTCTGACACTTTGACCCAGTGACCTTACACTGATGTTATGCAGGCTTCCAGCCAATAAACCACAAACCTCAGATTATCCACCTGTAGAAGAGCACTGGCAAAATAGACTGGCATACCCAACCGACATTGTTTGAGTTTGTCTGATTTTCTATGAAAAAAGTTGAGGTATTGTCAAACTTACAGTATTGTGGCCTTTAGTTGCATCAATGGATTTTTATGATTCAAAGATTTAAATTTTGGCCAGTACTTAACACAGTTTTTAAGATATTATATCATCACAAAAGGGGGGGGGGGTTCACTGGGGGGTTCACTGAGAACAAAACATGCATGTTAAACAAAGCCCATAAGTAACTAATAAGTTATGACCCTTGATCAACAGTGAAAAATGAACAATGTAACAATGCTGCTAACTGTTTTAAATATAGGTTATAACTCAACTCTTATTAATTGAAAATCAAGCCACGTGATTGAATAATGTTCTGGGACAACATCTTGTAGAGTTAAAAAATGACTTGACTTCATTTGTTTGACAGAAATAAACATTCATTAACCAAGACTTTATTTCAAAGTGACTTTAAAGCTGAGTTCATCAACATTCAAATGTCAAGGTTATATCTGGTCATGTTCACTTATTTATCTTGACATTTATTTCTACCTGTTCCCATACACTAACAGTACCAAAGTTGTCTTTTGTAACTACAATCTTGCTATTCATGAACATCTTCATAATAATAAGTGTTTATTTCTGCTCTTCTAAACAGTAAGTGCTTATGAACACTAAAAAATGTTAATCCTATTTTATATTCAAAGGCTGCGAACATGTTTGTGACAAGTAAGTATTTAATTTTATGGAAAAAAGTCTTAAAGCTGACTGTTCTTATGATATTTGCATTATTTCGAACCAAATTTGCATTAGTTCATTGTTCTGGCCCTCCTTTTTTGATCAAGTTGTCTAATATTCAGAGGTTAAGGAAAATACACCTTTTAAACTTTACATCAAACTGACAAGGGGATTTGTATGAAATGGTAAGAAAAATAATTCAACCTCAAGTAGACCAGCATACAGACTGCCAGTTAATAATGTTCTATGCTTTGGCTTTCTCCAGATATGTGTTCCAACTTTATTAATGGTCTAACCACAACCTGGTAGGAGCCAGTCTATGTTCTGGTGTAGCACTGGTTAGCAGTGGGCCACTCCTTATTATTGTCTGAAAAAAGGCATGATTATAATATCAGCTGGGTTATGAGATTGACTGGACTTTATCACTCCACTGCAGGGTTAATAGTACCCCCTGCTCCACATCAACAGTCATTCAACTCAGTCATTCAACTTGTGCTAGTTACTGGGATCAAAACTGATTTAAACCACAGAGTATTGCAACCTTGTACTGCCCAAATCTCGATGAAGACTCTTTGCAATGACCAATTATTTCACAAATTTGATGAGATTTGGAAAATTTATACCAAAATAGTGTAAAAACTTTCAAGGGTCACTTACTTTGGCGCCAGGCATTCAAGTAGGGGCTAAAATCATTTTGCTGATTTTAATTTATATGGACAAGAAATTGATAGTTTTTGATATCTGATTGTGTATTTTTTTTGTGAATGGTGGAGTGAATTTCATTAATTCATGAATAACATTTCCATTCAGGGAGTAACTGGGCACTCATTGTCCAGCCCCTAATGTTCAGATAAATGAGAAGGCTTTCAAGGTTGCTTAACTTAATTTCTTTTTCATTCAAATTTGATATTGAAAATCTTCATTGAGAAAAAGAGTCGTGGTCCCTGTAGGGTCAATTCTCCAAGTTAATGGACAAAGCTTATCATTTTAAAGTGATTGGACATCAATTTTAACAGGGGTCAGGGGTTTTAGAATCAATTGAAACCTAGATAGGGGCAAAGCCCTTGTAGCCAAATTTGTTTTATCAATCTTTCATGGTTGTAATATAAAAGGAGGATTTGTTCGTTTATGACTCTTGTTATTTGATCTGTTTGAATCAGGGAAGAGAAGATGGCCTTCAAAGCATTTGCACCATCTGAGAACTGTTTATTGCCCTGTAGTTGATACAATGTATACAAAATAAAGATGTGTTTTGTTTTCTTCAGTGGCCAAGGGAGTGGTCAAAGTCTGTGTGTATGTGCTGGTCAACCTTTGATCTCCGTTTTACTATTCCAAACAATTTGTATCATCTTTCTGCTTACTGTTAGTAGCTGTTGCCTGCTAGAGGCAGCATCTTCTAGATTAACAGTTACTAAAACATTTAAAGTTTTATATTTTACATTTATTTTAAATGTTTTTTTAGATGTGTGAACAATGTTTTACCTGACTAGGTTGATTTATAGGATTTCAGGGTAGATTTCTCCTGATCAAATATCTAAATTTATCAATTGGGATTTTTTAAAATTGGTTTTATAAATAGAAAAAGTATTTACATTTTATAAATATTTTTTGTGTCTCCAAATTTGTCAATCATGTCAAATATAGAGACAAGGAACCTAGACTTTTACTTAAAATGATTACTCACAGACTAGCTTCTAAAACAATATTCTTACGGAAGTCAGAACGTTTGCTTTGTGGCAAAATTTCGTTGTTTTATACTAACAATGGTGACATAGTAAATGGCACTCCCTAATTTGTTTAATTTTACTTCTTCCCTTCGTTTGTTGCTTAGTTAAGGAGTTACGGGACAGACGTTCATTGTTCGTGAACGTAATCATATCTATGGCATTGTGCTATTGTAATTCTGCTTCCTTGCGTAATATAATCAGTTTTTACCATTCAAAAACAGCCTGTGACTCAGTAGTATTTGTTTAATGATTTTAACGTTTTCATTGTCATGGAGACTTACATAATGGTTTGAAAGGCTACCTTTCATTGGGCAAATGTTTTCATTGTGGTTTTATGTTCATGGCGACATTTTTATTTTGATCACTCATAAAAATACAATTCCTCAAACAAAGATCTGTTTGCCTATCAGAGCATGTAATATGGTATAAAGGTTTGAATTCAATTAGTTGGCCCTCACTGATGTTAAATAAAAAACACAATCCATAAAGACTTCATTAATTTAGATCAATTTCCGTATTTTCAAAATTTACAAACATAAACGTTCATTAAATTTTTTATAGTATGATATTTGTAAAATTAATCTTTAAAAAAAAAAACCTGATAGTTTTTACAATGGGATTTTTTTTGTAAATGTTATATAATCCGACGGAAAATATGATTTATTGCCCATTATTTAATCAAGATTAATGCAATCCCGTTACTTAGTACTTATTTCACAAAACATAATGGGCCAGGTTGGTTGATGCTGACAGAACATTAATTCTTATGATGTAAGTATAATGTTTGTCCGCATTAATTAATTACATCACATCATGAACATAGACTGCGTTCACGTTGACAGGCCATGTCGGCAGCGACAGACTGGTTTGTTTATCTGCCAGCTCGTGCCTGGGATTGGCTCCTGCGACTTTTCTGGGTCAACCCGGAAAACTCAGATAATAAACCTTCAACATTCATATTTACTGTCTTTATAATTGTATGCATTTATTTTAATAATGGCTAATGATATTAATTATTGTTGTTGCCTCACTTGACGTTGTGCATTGGGAAAGAGGACTAATTTATGGTGAAGAGAGCATGTTAAGGTTGTTACCTTGTTTATCTGAATTGTTGGCCAAGGTCTTTTCCACTTGTTCTTAACACATGATTTATTTATGGTGTCATAGTCTGTACTGTGTTTGCATAAGTGATAACATTGATTCAGATGCTGCTATTACTGCTGCTGCTGCTGCTGTTGCTTTCATTCTGATGGTGTTGGTGGTGGTGACGATGAAAATGATGAAACCAACAATGATGATGGTGATGATAAAAATATAATGTCAGTCCAGATAACTTTTTGAGCCTTTTCAGTGGAAAATATTTCAGTTGTCACCAAAGGATGGTTTATACTAAAATACCCTAGTAAAGTTATGGTCAGCCTGACATGGGATGGTCATACTGGTGACCTGAAATCCGGCCTCCTGCTCTGTATAGTGTCAAGGCACAAAGAACCTGCCTGCCAGTTTTTAAACTTTTAGATGATATTGCAATCTTCAAACTGTTCTTTAAACTCATTGCAAATTACCTCTTTTCTTCAAAGATGTATTTTAACGTCAGAATCCATTAATTTTTGAGAAAGCACTTTGTGTACTGAAATGTCAAAAAAAAAAAAAAATTGAGCAAAAATATATCTTAGATGTTATGTAAATATGAAATTTTTGCCTTGTGCCTCACCTGTGTAAGCAATATTGGCGTCACCTGCCAAGCAGGCACTGGTTGCACGTGCTTCCCGTTACCCATTGCTCGGGAGAGTAGTAATGGGAAGCAAATGGTGCATGTGCCACTTCATATTTCATTGATAGAGAGTAGATCATCAGTCTCTTGAATGGCGTGTGAGAAAAACAGTGAAAACCGCCACTCTGCAGGGTTTGAGGCTTGTTGTGTCATTTTTAGTAGTTTTAAAACTCAGTAGGTTAAGAGCCAGTATTTATAACATGTCGGATGTGCATGTTTTTCTTGGAACATGCAAACTGTTGGAAATATGGGTGTGAGACACATGCTTGTATGGCATGTATTAAGGAATACAAATCAAAATCACAGTTATATAAACACTTCTGAAGCATGCAACTCTTTCCAAACAAATATCATGAGAAATTGATGTTCAATTTCTAATGCTGAGAAATGTTGATGAATTACTCTGAAGGCTTGTTCCTCAGTTTGGCCTTAATTGAACCCTAAAGTTCAAGTGTCAAAAGGACAACATTAATCATGATGACCATGTAAGCCTGAACATATTGGCATTCTAGGTACACTCTTGCCCACAGTGGTCAGAAATTAGCTCAGGTTGAGCGATGTTTTATTGCATATTATAGAGAACTGAATTTTCTACCTTCTGTACCCTGTGTGTAGGAGTGGGTAGGCTTTTGTTTTTGGTTACTAGGCACCATGCTATCAAAATGTTTTTTCCAGACCCAGATAATATGAATGAATTAAAAACCTACTTGGCAGTGAATGAATATCTAGTGATGATGTAATGACATTCCCAGGGCTGGAATCGTCATCTGCCTGATGGCTCTTGTTAGAGCAGGTGGACCACTAGAAACCCTCTTAGACATAACGGTGTGCTACCTTCACTGAGTTGATGTATTAAACTTCCCGAAAATCTTGAAGTCATTTGGGGAGACTCATTATAATCAAGTCTTTGTCACTGTTGTCGTAAGCAGTCTGGGAAAAAATTCAAGGAGGGCTTATCAGGTTTGTTTATGGCTCAAGGTTTTTCCATTTAGTCATTCTGGTAACTTTGGAAACAAAATCAGATCTTCATTAGTTATTCCCAATATAATAGTGCAAAAAGACTAAAATTGATGATACTAAATCTGCTGAAGATCTAGCTAGTCTGCCAAATAAAAGACAGGGATTGTTTTACATTACTGCAGTAAGATGCATGGTGTGACAGGTGGCCAGCATATTATCAAGGAGTCCTGGTTGCATTATCAACAGCACAGCCTGTGGAAGTCAAGCCTGTAGTCAACAGCAAGCCAGTTTGGTTGAGTTGTTTCAGTTTATCTTGCCGGGAAATCTGTGTGCAGTGTTGGTGATGGATTAGCGCAGTGTGATGGTTCGTGGGGGTGTCACAAACTTGGCACTGATGCAGCTTCTTTCCCCACTTAATTTTCTCCAAGCAGTTCATGTTTGCACTTCTTTTAATGGCCTTGGATTGTATCTGAAATTTCTTCTGATCGGCACTTTCTTGGCATAATGCTTTTCCACAGTACTTGATTACTGTCATCTATGTATAGGTCAGGTTGGCTGGGTGGATTTTTATGTGATCTTTCAATACAGCTCCTAGCACAATGGAATTGCAAAAAACGCAAACAGCAAACGCCACCTGTACCTCGTCACAGAAGAAGACTTGACTACCACAGCTTTATGTACTTTCTTATCACTATGGCATAGCACTTTGTTACTCTAATTCTTTTACAATTACTTTATGGTTTCTGCTAATTTTAGCAACTAACAGTGAGTACAGCAGCAAATATAGGATCCTGCATAGCATCTGCAATAAAAGTCATGGACTGACTTTCACCTGCCCACTGCATGTATGTGAACATAATTAAAGGGGATAATAAAATATGTATACTTTCTGCATAATGAGTAATACATCTAAAAAAATATATTCAGTATTCTCATGGAATTGGTATTCAAAGTCATACTGTTTTGCACTCATAACACGGTTTAGTGCAAAATAAGCACTGAGTCACTTAATTGTTTGAAGACTACATATATATCAATTCAATTAAATCTTGTATCTTCATACTTTTCTTGAAATCAAAATCCTGATTTTGAGTGTGTTAATGTCATGTATGTAAATCAGTTATTATTAGCATTTTCCCTGCATAATATTTATGTTTCAAGATGCACATAAGTTTAGGGTACTGTCAACTATGGCAGACTTAAGTCTGAGCTGTGTGTCAAAAATATGTTTTTATTTTCAGCTTAAGCTGTTTTAGTTAGATTTTAATTAGCTATGACTTGATGCCTTCTAAAGAATTTATCCAAATGTGGCCAAGCATTCTGAAATTTAGTTATTGTTTATTACCACAAACAGATACATGAAATTCCTCAACTTTCATTTGTAGTTTTATTAAAGGACATTTATGTTTAAGTAATGTAAACTTATTTTATCCAAATGACTTCCCTTAAAAATTTTTAGCTCACCAGAGCACAAAGTACTCAAGGTGAGCTTTTGTGATCGGTCTTTGTCCGTCGTACGCTGTCCGTCCGTCAACAATTGCTTGAAAACATCTCCTCTGAAACTACCTGGCCAAATTCACTGAAACTTTACAGGAAGCTTCATTGCATGACCCTCTACAAAAATACTAGGCATTGAGATTGATCAACAACAACAACAAAATGCTCGACTTACTGTTTTGTTTTAAAAGAAAATCTCTGAAACTACCAGGCCAAATTAAAAGATACTTTACAGGTAGCAGCTGAGTTCATTGCACAATGTCATTAAGAAATTTGAAAATCACCTGACTTTCTAAATACCTAAAATTCTATGTTGCTTTACATACTAATGATTTGCATTTTAAACCTAAGATGTTTTTGGTTAAAAAAAATATTTTTTAATCATACTTACACTGTTACTTTCATAAATTATTTCACTTGAAAGCTTAATTATATTCAACTGTTGCAGTTCACAGGAACCATAACTATGGCTACAGTATTTCCGGAGTTATTTTTATTTGTTCATTTTCATTCTTTACTTTTGTGGAAGAATTTACTCCAAAAGTCTTGGAGGTATTGACATGAAATAATTGATGAAAGTTACAGTGTAAGTATGATTTTTTTCACCAAAAACATCTTTGTTTTGCACAATGAAATCAAATGCTGTAGCTGATGCTAAGTTGACATTACTCAAAAATTATTAAGCCAGAGTTATGGGGCTTGCTTACAACTTAACAGGGGTTGACACTTACTATATTTCCAAAGTGTCTTTGTTCTATGTTTTAATACAAAAATATCATTGTTTTTGATGGTCAAATAATTTCAGCTTGAGCTTGAAATGAATTTCGGTGGTCTATGTATCATGAAATTTGGTGTCATCGGGATCTGGCGATACTGTTATTATTGAATGTTGATTATCATTGTAAGCATATGTACCATTTCATATAATGTCTAATACCATAAGGGCAATGACACTAAGGCTAGGCAAAAATCTCTGTTGCTGTTTTTTTCCAAAACTGTCAGGCTAATAATTAAAGAGTACACATAAGTCAGGAGAGTTTGTGCACTGTTGGTAGAGACTTATAAATGGAATATGAACCAAGAAATACTTGTTGTCAAATTGATTTATTCTTGTTGTCTTACCATTGCTGAAAAATGTCTCCTATGGTTAATGATGAAACCTTCATTGATTGTGATTTGCATTTTTTATGTCTCCCTCTGCAGCGGTAGGCTATATTTTAATGTTGTTATCTCACACAGTCATTTTGAATTAATGCAATGGGATGGACTGATGGATGGATGGATGTATGTATGCAATTATATGTATGGATGTATGCAATTAAATGTATGGATGTATGCAATTAAATGTATGGATGTATACAATTATATGTATGGATGTATGCAATTATATGTATGGAATTGGATGAATGGATGTATGCAATTATATGTATGGATGTATGCAATTATATGTATGGATGTATGCAATTGTATGGATGGATGTATGCAATTTTTTTTATGGATGTATGCAATTATATGTATGGATGTATGCAATTGTATGGATGGATGTATGCATTTTTTTTTGATGGATGTATGCAATTGTATGGATGGCTGGATGGATGGAGGGAGGAATTTCGATGAATTTTCACAGGAAAAATAAGTACCAAGCCTAGTTATACATCAACATTGGCATGTTCATCTCAGTTATGGCCCTTTGATTTTGCACTTCTTGAGATTCTTGTTGGCATGTGCCTACCATAAAAAGTTTTTCAATCCCATTCAAGATGACTGCCAGCCACATTGAATTTTGTCATAATTTTGCAGATCTAACTATAACTATTTCTTCAGTGTATGCTGCATCTTGTTAATACTTCACAAAAATAATCGTTACAACCAGGTGTGGTGCAAGACAGATCAAATTCAAGATGGCCTACTGGTGGGCATATTGGATTTTGCCGTATTCTTTTTAAATCTTTTCTTTTTATTGTCACAATTCCCTACATGTCTTAATTTGTATTTCAAGCAATTTTTAACGTTCATATTAATTTTACCATCCATTGATTTTCAGTAAAACATTAACACATGTTTTGAGTTTACTTGTGTATTTTTAAGTATAAGAGTTTTCTCGTATGCTGCCAAGAATAGTTATTAATGGTTTTATTGAAAATAATACATTATAATGAACATACATTGGACATAAAACTTGAGATTAATGTCTATTATTTGGGCTCAGGCAACTAAAGGGCCAAAATAGTAAAACCTTCTTTTTTAGTTTTTATGAAAAATTTCCCTGTATACTGAGTTCAAGTTCATTCATAAATCAAGAGTGTAGTAAAACATTGAGTGTATGTTTGCTGATTTTGAAATTGATAACTATGTTTAGTTCCCCTCTACTGCAACGAGCGTTGATAAGTCCCGGATCTCGTAAACTGCATTAAAGTGACGTAACAAGTGCACCTCAGTGGAGGATTTTGGTGTTCTGGCATTCAAACCTTTCAAAGATAGCTTGACATTTGTACAAAAACTCACAAAAAACCTGAAATCTTTCCTCTCTGTCTTTGCCAGGGTAACAATGAAAATGACTTTTTTGTTCGGGTCACGGGTGTCGCATCCATTGTGAGCTAATTCTGATTGTCATCTTTTAGGTTTTAGAATATTGTTTTATACCTAGTGCAGGGCTCTGACACTCCATTTGTCTAATGGCAAGGATGGGTCAATTGTACAACTGAAATGAGAGAAAAATAGTGGCGACTCTCAAACAAAGAAAGATTGCTCAATGTTTTGCTTAAGAGACTTACTTTCCATAGACTGAAGTGTCTTTTTAAGAAGTGGTTTTGTTTGCATAGTATTTCTGTATTGGTAATGTTTCTTTTCCTATATTAATAGGATAGATGGAGGTATGAAAGATGGGGACTTAATAGTTTCATTGAATAAATTAAAGCAAAAACATAATGGTGTTTAAATGTCATAAACAAGGAAATAAGAGTATGCAAACATATGGTTTACTGTCAAAATAGTGGCGATGAATCTGCGTAAAAAACAAAAAAAGAATATGAAAACAATTTAATTTCATCTTCAGATCCTTAAATTACTTTTTTAAGTGTTGTAGTGATTTATTTTGCAATAACTTTCAATACGTTGTATTATAATTTTCAATGTTGCCCATCATTTTAAGCAATGAAAATGAAAGCAGTAAATCAACTTTACGAAGTCATCCCGATATGATCATAAAAGTAATCACAGGGGCAAATACTTCAAATTTGATTTTCTTTATTGTTCTATTTACCCATGACCATTAGGCCTGTGTGTAGAATGGCTTGTAAAGTGCCCTTGAACCCTGACCTTGATTGTCCAGGGCTCCCAACGGGTGTGTGAAGTGCCCTGGGCTCCAATTGTTATCCCTATTCATTGATTAAACTGCAATTCCCTTGGCCCCAGGTAAAGGTTTCATTCACTGGTGTAACTTTCCACTAAACCATGGCCTAACCACAGTGTAACACCATACTACCTCAGACTCACCTTTTGTGAATGAAAGCCCAGGTTTTGCGACTCCTTGTTAGTAAGAACAGCTACAGGGTTCTTAATTGCCAGGTTGTTACAGTCAAGGAGGGAAATATATGGGTGACATCGTATATTTATGGTGGTAGTAAAATGACTATGAAAAAAGATGTTTTTACTTCATTACGTCTAATATTGCCTAATCTGCTGAAAGATGATAGTTTAATTTGTGAAACAAATGCTTTCTCCATATTTGCCATTACAAACCTTCAACTGTGTAAAAAAAAATCCCAGAATGCTTTAGCAGCATTTATTTATGTAAATAGCCTGAACTAAATAAAGGACAGTTTCTGTAAATGTTTCATTTATAAATCACATTTGATAGTTAGTATCATGCATTCATGTTCTATTTTGCCCTAATAGATTAATGCTAATGACATTATGTACATGACAGAAGTATTAATCCTTCAGTCAGTTACCTCATGCAATTTATAAATATAAAGAAATGGTGTCATTGCCCTGTTTTTTATCCCAGTTTTTGACAGTCAGCACAAAGAAAAACGTTGCACCATCAGGATATTTAATTTATGAAAAACCATAGCCAATAAAGTGAAATAACTGTTTGATATTCTCAAGTCAACCATTGAGAGATTTCCAGTGAGAAGCTACACCCTGTATTTTGCGTTTATAGAGGGTATACTTTAATCTGCCATCTCAATTCAAGTGTCAGGCAGCCTGTTGATTAAGCGTAAAGTTCCCTGCAGGTTGCCTCCACAAGCAAGGCTTAACGGCTTCATTTGCACGCTTCACCAGTCATCTAGGCCATTTACTCCACTAGGTCACGCTATCTTCTCCAAATATAGCTCCCAGTTCATTCATAAATTGGCCTAGTGGGTGGAGCATCATGAATTATGTAGATGAGCTGTAATCCGATTGGCTTGCTAATATTTCCTGCAGAGTGGTATCAATGAACTGGTAGGCCTCTAAAGGTTTTCATTCAACGAATCCACAGCTGTTAGCTTTTGGAGGGAAGAGTTTTTCCCAGGCTGCAGTTCATTCATAAACTTGAAGCAATTTTATCTGCTTGCAGTCAATGGTATATTTTTCAAGTGATGGGGTATACTTAATTGTAATTGTGAAAATTTGGAGTTTGGGTTGTAGAGATAATTGTGAGAAAAATGCTTCATGTTTATGAAGGATAAAGTAATTGGTGTTAATAGAATCCATGTGCACATAACTATGAACATATCGCATACCACAGTCAAGTAACATTGTGGTTTACCTGTGAATGGGACATATACCACTGTGAGTTGGGGGAAACTCGTCAGCAGTGCTCAACTGTTTTTCATTAACTTCAATACACTAAATTAAAAAGTGAGCATAAGTAATTTGAGGATAAAATTGGTGGTAACATTAATTCAGAAGCCGCAGAGATAGACTGAAATTTAATGCTGATCGTTAGCAAAAAATTTATGTTACAGCAAGAAGGATAATCGCAAACTACATCAGAAATATTATATTTCATTGACAGTTCCCCAGCGTGATTATGGCTTTACGCCTCTATGATAAGCTGACATTAGAATATAAATGATATTTATCTATATGACAAGACTTTGGGTGTTGATATACTTGCTATAGGGCTGTGGAGTAAGATTGCGACATTGAAATAATATCGCCCCATTGCCTGCTGGTTAAATCTGTACTACCTTTAGTCGACAGATGACATGAGAAGATGTTGTATTAAAGAGGCGGAGGTGCAAAACATATCACTTGAGTATCAGATGCATTTCTGTGCAGTGCTCTTTGTGTGAAATCTGATTTAAATGCTATATGTCAGAGCATGTGTGAATCAAGAGATTGACTTTTGCGTTTTTTTCACTTGCCGGATTTTGACTCACAGGAGAAGTGGTGTCAGAAAACTATTACAACCTCGTTCTTTGTTAAAATGGTGAAAAAGTAAATCCTGATCTTAACCAGGCAAATATTTATCCAGGATCTTCACGAACAAAATGACATGAACTAGTTGTTTGCTTTAAGACTTATTAAATAACCCTGCCTCTCTGTTGGCCAATGGAACATCATTGCTATGGTAACAGCTTATGACTTATGTAAATAGATATAAAGTTTGAAGTATCTGATGACAGGAGGCGTCAGGTATGATTGGTTGCCATCACTTGCCATTTATTATAGGAGGCAATTAAAAGAAAGTAGCAACTGATGCATATTCATTATTTCCTAGCCTCCACTCTGAAGAGTAACAGATGAGATGTTTTAAAGTATGATATAGTGCAGACAGTAACCTTTACATTTTGAAAAGTGGGGAAAGTTGACAGGCTTAGAGCTTATGCCGGAAATGTGTATAAGATTTCTGGGTGTCTGTTACAATACCATGGCATAATTTTATTGAATGAAATATATAATAATTCCCAGAGCAGTTGATTGAAAACGGAATAGATAGATCATATTCATTACTGCCATCAAAGCTTAAGTGTCTTGAAAAGAAGAAACTGTTGCTTTGAAAGGTGATACCACTAAAACAAAGAATTGTGCAAAGATTTGATTTAACATTGATGACTTTGAAAAATATTCTGTCCATAATAATGAAGATGCATAACATTTAGTGCATAGTCCTATTCAGGATTTGATAATTTACATATTCCATGCATCACTGTGATATATCAACAATTGCAACATATGCACAGCACATACGAATGGTGATATAATTTATTGTGATATAACTAAACCTACTGCACATTAAAAATTGGTATGACCGCTACAAGGGGACTTTAAACCAACAGTACGAAAATGATCGATATGATAGCGCCAACGCCAGTTCCGCTTAAGGTACCGTCCGGGTTGCCTGCATTACGAGCCGCGGCTTCATGGAATCGTGGTCGGCTGCTTCCTCAACCAATCAACACACGGCGATGTAACCTTCTAGGTAAGACCATTTACATATTAAGTGCAGATGAAGATTCTAAGCATGCATTCATATAGGTGGGAAAAATATTGAACAAATTCAGGGCTCACAATAATTGATAAACCTCTCACAAACATTTGCATGTGAAATATAATTAACATTTCTATTTAATACGAATATGCTTAAAAATTATGAGAATCGACAGCATTGGCCTTTAAACATTTTAAAATTGCTGATTAGCGAAATAATTTATTCATTTCAATTTATATATATCATAATGGGCTTATTAGTTATTCAGCAGTGTGTATGTGTATGCAGTTGAGCCAATAATGTGGATATGTTCATTAGTTTATAATATTCAATAAAACAATTGCACCCTGAAATGATATCAAACTGTTTCTTAATGCTTTTGCTTGACACTTCTTTTAAACTTCCATCCCGCACCCAGTATGTTTGATTAATTGAATGAGCCTGGTAATAAATCCCGCTGTCTCTTGTAGTTTTACTCCTAGATAAGTTCATTCATAAATTACGAACTTATCTTGGTATCTTGGTGGAACCTTGACTTTATGCACAGTTTTACGGTTACATAAAAATCAGCTGATTTTGGCTCTATCAGTTAACTGTATCATGAGAAATTGAGATGCCGTTTCTATGGATTTGTAACCGGGTGATCAAGGGTTTTTCATGAATCATATGTTTACATACCTGAGGCAAGGTGTTTCTGTGGTTTTTGGAAACAGAAGCTTCAAATATAATGAAGTTGACTTTCAGAGATTAAACCAGACCAGCATATGGATGGAAAATTATGCTAGCTGAAAAGTTTACAAAATTATGCTACACTGAAAAGTTTAGCAAATTGCTATGTTTTTGCCTCATTGAAAAAAATTAGAAAATTATGCTACTGTGAGTCACAGAAAAAAATAAGATCAGATTTTGGAAATGTTTGTATAATATCATTACTTTAACGCTTAAAAATACAGTTTCATAGATACTCAAGATTAATTTCTTCTAAAAGGGGTACCATGTGCATGAGATGATGTTTGGAATATGATCTTTGAAGAAAACTTAATTCTTTTCTTCTAATGGCCTTGTAAAGTTCTTGTATTGATCTTTTTTGCCATTCTTAAACTTCATTCACATCAATCACGCTGACAAATTATTTCTTGAACACAGCTTCAATATTTCTGGAACACAGCTTCGTTCTTATCAGCCCAGCCTGATAGGATTTATCATACTACTTGAGATATCTTAATTTTTTATTTTGCTCATGATTGTCGACCAATCATAATATGCCAATGTTTATCATGAACATTTTGAACATTAGCACAAGATAGTCAAAATTGAACAAAACCGAGGTGCGTTTGCAATTCAAACTTAAATGCAAGCTGGGGTAGTTTACTTATAAGGGTGTTCACCCCTCCCCTCTGCCCTTTCCACTTTGCATTTAGAATGCTCCTACATTTTCTGTCTACAAATAGTAGGGTTTTTTTTACAAATTAGAGAATCTGCATATGGAATACTTCTCATTTTTTTGTTTCTATGTACTGCGTACCATACTTTTGAGTATGGATTACTCCTTCAAACCCTCTTGAATACTGCATACCAGAAAGGGGGATTGCAGTGTCTCTTAAACTGGTGAATAAAGTAATTTTAAAGGTAATAAAAAATTAACATCTTGATAAACATTATACTTTGCATATTATATTCCCTCCAGGAAAAACATAAAAACAACTGTCATTCATGATACTAACAAAATATCTTCATTTTGAATAATTGTAACCGTTTTTAACCGAAAAAAAAAAAAAGGTCCTGGGGACAAAATGTTGACAAAAACAAGTTTCATTCACAAAACTAATGAAGATGGTATCATTTAACCACAAGCAGGGAGAACCTCGTGACATGCGACCCACAAGCTAAGAGTGTTTGGAGACCTTTTGGTTTATATGAGACCCCCACTCCGTTTCTAGCGGATACGGCAGCTTTTGAAAAACAACTAATTAATGCCACGAAGAGTGTTTTCTCTGCAATTATATTTATGTTTGTAGTAGCAAAAGGAAAATTGTGCAAAATATGGGAAAGTCCTTACGATTATTAATGTTTAAGCGGGATATTTTTACATTGTCACATGACCGGGGTTCGCAATGGGATGGGACCGAAGTGGGAGAAACAATGTGTGTATGTAACAGGTGCACATCTTGAGTAATGACCAATTGTTTCGCGCGCCTTTTGCATTCTTCATGCACTGAGGTTTGGTGTTTTATTTCTCTATCATTGTTTTTTTCGAGAAGACAATTGTTCTAGTTATGTAACTTTTCAGGATGTAATTATGATATTATACAATCATTAAATTGCTCTGTTTTGCAGTTGTGTATAATACCAATTAACCGCATTTCAAAAAGTTTTTATGAAAATAAAACTGTGTTAATTGTTATGACTCAATTAATTCCAGTCTTGAATTATAAAAAATGAAATATGACTAAAACTTTTCTGGTCTTTGATTTTATTTGAATTACTTCAAAGCATGACCAAATGAAAATACAAAAAAAACATTTACCGTAAGTTTTCATTCATTTAAAGAAAAATATGTTACGTAAAGGTACACTTCTGATTTAATGATAACTGGGGTTATGTAACCTTAAAAAAGTTCAAAACCCTACCAGTGGTGCCAATTTGACTTCATCCATACCCTTTGAAGGTGCACTGACATACATGTGTTTTGACAAGGCCTAAATGAACCAAAGATCACAGCATTCAGTGCTCTTGATAGTATCGCAAACTTCAGGAGAGATTCAGCATTTAGATGTTGTTGGATGTTTTGATGCTATCTTTCATTGTGAATGAGAGAAGATGTGCTCCTTGATGACTCTAAGGGCTGTATGTATCTGTAGAAGTCCTTGACATGTCATAAATACATGGAAATGCTTTGATTCTAATAGACAAGGAAAGTGCACTTTCGGCAGAGTTCATTCACAGCACCAAAACTAGTAAATTAAGTTCATACTAATTTATTTTAGTTCAATTGTGAAGCCATCTGAAAGTTGATGAAATACTAGTACTCCTGTGTCTATTTCCTAGGTAGAAACCAGAACTTGTGTCCTTTTGAGAGGCCTTAATTAGGGGATCAAACCAACTAGCTGTTGGGAGAGGTCCTGGCAGACACATTTACCTAGACCCTTGCATGTTTTGTGCCAAAAAAGTAGTTCATTTGTGTCAGATGCTACCAATTGGTTTTGATCTACATTCTAAAAACAAACCTGCAAGAAGTAGTCGTTCATTTCTCGTTTAATATAAGATGACATTTCTGGTGCATGGGTGGCAGCATAAGTCCGAGGGGGTTGAAAGAAATCTGTTGGATGTAAATATCATATCTGACTGATGCTGCCAGCTATGTTCTGGCGTACTGTACTGCGGCAATGTTTGCTTCCATGTTTAACTTGTGAATCAAGATATTAGTCTTTATTTAACTCCCGTTGGTCATAACAATATATTTATTTTGTTGCTTTGCATGATAATTCAACCGGAAAATACATTCTTCCGATAGACTGAGGGGGAGTGGCAGTCTGTCTCTGAAATTCATCTCTAAATAATGCAGATCTGGCGATGCAAAAAAATAGCCACAGAATCGTTAGAATGCTTTCTAATCATATTGGCCTGGAATTAACCATTCTTTCATGTCTTTTAATCATAGAATGTGTTGTACCTATTCTTCTTGAAATTGTTTTTATATTTTTTTACTTTAGCTGTTTTAAGTTTTTTCACTCTTTGAGAGAATTGTGTGTTTGCGGGGTATTTATTAGTAGCTACATTTCACATCAAACATAGCATGGACTGGCAGCTGACGACTGTACCAGCTAACCTGGGATTGATAGATTTCATTTGGAAATGTTCATTTGAAGTCAATATTCATCTCTTCAAATCCTACAGAAAAAAGTAGCAAGTTCTCTGCCTGGCAAGATCACTGGCATAGGCCAGTTCCTTACACTTAAATACTTGAACTAATTATAAGAAGCAGCGATTGTAAAGAAGCAATTAGGCTTTTGATCATTTGTAAAACTTTCCTTGTTTAATTATACTTCTTCAATTTGCTTAAAAATAATGTTTACAAAGTGTTAAAGAAATGGTTAAATCCCATTATTACTACAAAACACTGCTGATAATGCTGTGTGGAAGCATTTCAGACATATGGAATTGAAATAATTTCAAACAAAATCAAAGGAAAGTATATGAGTCAATCGTTACTAGCAAAAAATGAAAGGATTCAATATAGCATAAACATGAGTTCTGAGAAAGCAAATTGGGAGTGGGTTTGGTGTTTAAACTAAAGGTTTACATTCTTCAGTACTGTTGGCCACAAATTTCATGTGTTATCTCTTCATTTCATGTGAGAGAATTTGTTTATAAAACAAACATCCCTAATGATTCTTGTTGTCATAATAAATCCAGCCCTTTGTTCTTTTTTATGTTTTTTGCTGTATATGAGCATTCGAATTGCCACATAGATATATATAGAGATGTTAATAAAGAGTGTTTTCAGAAATTACAATGCAGAATCATTTGTATCAAATTTAGAGATAAAAAACTTTCAGAGAGTAAGAAAGGAAATCTGCCCGTCATTTCATTAATTCTTTGGTGTTTTTTCAGTGATTTTCGGTTTGGGGAGACTTTCAATGATTTTGGAGTATGAAAAAAATTCTAATTTGATAGTTTTAACATATTTATTTGGGTAAATTTGCATATGAACAACAAGTACAATAAAGAATAAGGCATGGTAAAACAAGTTTGGCAAACTAATGTTAATCCCTCTCCCTAGTTTTAACTTGATGTTGCTCATTTCATTAATGTAAGGCCAGAGTTTTTATATCTTTAGATTTACGGGAGCGCCGTACCTAAATATTGCAAAACCCAAATAAAAATAAAATTCATTTTCGTAGTTTTATTTTTATTTTTTCCGACGAACGTTGCTCCAATGTTAAGAACAAAATAAAATTAGTGTTCTATAACCCATATCTCAGAACCAACTAGTGTACCAATTGTCATTCATTATCGGTCTTTTTACTGCACAAACCACGTAAACCAGTCGGAAATACGCGGAGAAACAGAACAGGTACTCGTTACCATAACAACGTCCTGTCAAAAGTGAAAGTACTTTTTGTCATACCCCTTATTTCTCGCAATTTCTGCAGCTATATAGAAATGTTTTTCTACAAAAAACGTTCCGATGTTTATATTTCATTATTTAAATCAAACCGTGGTGAACTTAAAGCTTGTTTATTGTGATTTATTTTGTATATTCAGTATGTTGTTCGCGTTTCGTGGAATGATTGCGAAACTTCCGGTCAAAATAAGGAGACAGAAATTCGTGGGTTGTATTGTCTATTAAAAGTCGTTGGCGCACGTCGTATATTAACAAGGATGAATTGGATTACAGCGCAAAAATGTATAGCTTCTGACAAACACAAACTGCAAAATGATATCGTGTTCATCATAGTCAAAATGGATATTTTTTTCTGAATTTGACTCTGGGGAGCATTGAACACACTGCTTCACAATCACATATTTGAAGAGAAAAACACAAGGTATCGTGATATTCGTAGTTGTTATTTAGTTTAATAATGATTTCGAATTTAAATCGTTATAGAATAGTGAAAATGATGTAATAATAACATAGTGTGTGTTTCCGATAAAAGAGAAAAAATCTGAACATAAGATATCTTGCAGTCAGTGCAAGAAGTCAAACTTATCCGTTACTTATTGCCAACGGGCATAGCTGGAATTAGAAGGATATTTTTCAGGACTGATTCTAAAATCAGTTCTTAGACCTGTTTTTTTTTAAAACATATAACACTTGTAAAATTTATCTGAATGCTCCCGAATTTTCTTTGGTGAAGTACATAAATGTAGATTTTGACTGTCTGTGTATCCGTAAGCCCTGTCAAACTTTGAAGTGAAGAGGAATTTCCATCAGGGCTTTTACTTTTTTTTGGTTATATTTTCTATGTAAAAACCACATCACGGTAAATTGTCACGGTGCTATTTCGTTAAAGACAGAAAAAACACATTTGACCACCTTATTATACCGTGTCTGAAACTGTGTTCAATGTTTGATTACTTCACAATGGAAAGGATATGCTTATATTGTGGGCAAAAGGTTAGAATTGGCCATTTAAACTTCTTTATTACACTGACATGTTTCATAAAATCCATGGGTTGATAATATATGCACCTCATATGCATAGATGCATTCGAACAAATATATACAATTAATTTCAATGAGCGCTTGAACTCACAGTGTTGAGGTCAATATTTTCAGTCATTAAAAGGATCTTTTAATTATGCTTTTGAAACTTTATGGTGATCTATCACACTTTTTTCAGCCTATGAAATAGCTGACACAAGTAAGGTGTGTTTTGTCTTCATGATATAAGAAGTTTTAAAAAATAAAAAAAATCGGAGAAAAATCCGTTTTATTTTTATTTATTTCTCCTTTGGGACATTTTATGCATTTTATTTTTATTTTTATTTCCTCCTCCTTACCCAACTTTTTGAAAAATCTCCCGTAAATCTAAAGATAAAAAAACTCTGGCCTAAGATGGGATGAGAAAGTCATTAAGAAAGTAAACATGAATGGTACTGGTATGAAACTGGTCCATATTTTCACATTGTGATCATTCAACAATTGTAAATAACATGTCAATGGAAAATGATCTGTGTAATATTTCATAATACTGTATTTCAAATCAAGTATTCATTTGAGAACACAGACATAAATATAATAAGATTTGACACAAAAATAAATGACTTGGTCGCTGTAAGTTAAGGTAAAAAGTAATGCAGACCAAGGTCGTAGCTTGATGCTGGATTTGATTAATAGTGGCATCTAGTGGATCCTTGTGTCGGATCCAGGAGATGTGAGGCTTATCCTGGTTCAGCAATGATATATCAGGTGGGACATAATATGCTTATTTTAACACTAGAGCACTGAGTTTTGCATGTTCCATACCTATATCATCATGACTGGCATAACAACCTGATCTGAACTCGCAACTGAAAAATAACAAATGCAAAAAAATATATAAATATATTTATTTCTTATAATAGAAATTAAAACCATTATTTTGATGATAAATGCTTGTAATAGTAGACAAGCATCTACTCTTTTTTTCATCCTAAAAAGAAAATTATATTTTATGTTTAATTATTCTCCATTATCTATGCTTTTGCTGATGTTATTAACATTATTTGGTGTCCCAGTGCACCAGATTATTAATGTCACTTAAGCTGCTAAAAATATTGTCTTTCAAAGAATCCAAGAAGTTCATTCACAGTGTTTGAGCTTATTTTTTCATGGTCCAAATTATCATAATTATGTTATATAATCACAAAATTTGAAATCTGGGAGTCTGAAATTCATGCTCTGTGTAAAAATGGTCTGCATTATACAGATGGATAGAATTTCATATCTAAACAGCAGGAAACATCATAAGAAAAATGAGAACGTAGTTGACTTGATAAGTCTATTACAATGCAAAAAATATATATAATCCGTGTATCACTTTTAATTTGTCTGAATAAAAGTCACTCAGGTGTATGAGTTTTTACATAATTAAAAGATTATTACTGTCATCCGATTATTTGCTCATTTTTCAGGGGGCTGAAATTTTAGACTCCATAGATGAAAAAGAATTATATCCCTAAAAAAGTATCTAGACATGATATACATTCGTGATGCAAAAGTTATTTATGAAAAAAAATATTACAAAACACAGATGCATACTTACAGAACAAAAATTGTGAAAGCTAAACTTTTTTGTTGTATTCAAAATTCTCAGTAGTTTGAGTTCTTCATGACTTAATCATTTGGCCAGACTGTCTGTCTGTCTGCCTAATATTGATAAGACAGTTCAGACCCATCCAGACAACCACCCCTTGATTGGGATGACATTAGGGGTCTGGACCCCTTGATTGAGATCACAGCAGATTAGTCCCCTTTGATTGGGATCACAACAGATTAGCCCCCTTGATTGGCATTCACAATGGATAGTCTCCCTTGTTTGGAATATGGAATGAGTCTAAAGGGAGATAACTGGTACAGACTAAAACAGATCCTCAGAAGATAGATTATCATAGTGATTCAGAATTCATTGTTTTGAAATAAAATGTTGTTTCATATATTTTTTGTTGGTGCGCTTATACACATTTGGAAAAATAAAATTGTAATTCTATTATTCATTGAATATCTTTCAAACAGAAAGGACTGACTTTGATGTTCCTTCCCAAGTTCTGCAGTATGAAAATAATTAAAAAAAACATTTTAAAAAGTTAAGGTAGTATTAGGCAGAGCTGTAAAATCTTCACATTAAACATTTTTCTTGTTTGTTGTTAGAATGACAACATTGTAGCAAGTGAAAACGTTAAAAGGAACATGTTTCAGGTAGAGAACACATCTTGTTTAACATTACAACATGTGCCAGTAAACCTTTGTATGATCCGCAGCAGCTATTTCTGTCAAAGGGCATGTTTTTGTTTGATTTTTACCTGTTTTAATTGTATTATATTTAGAGAGATGATGTCATTGACAACCAATTTTAAATGTAGATTTTTTTCTTGCATCAAGGGATGTGATAAAGTTTTCAGCATTTGGTTTGATCTTATGGTTTTGTGCAAGCGAGGTGTTCTGTTTTATAACTACAAGCGTTGAGCATTTAGGACATGATCTCACTTATAATGATCCATATTTTCTTCTTGGAACTACTGATGTTAATAGTTGGTTCACATATCAAAATATTCAATATTATGCTGTTGATATATAAACATGATAGAAAAGAGTTGTCCTGTAAAAGTACTTGAAGAAGAACTGAGAAAGTTAATGAGCCAACTTGATGTCCAGTTTTCCCAAGGTGGACTTTACAGCAGGATCAGTTATAATAACAGAGAGAAGATCCCTTATGTTTACCTTGCCAGTCGTAACTTTAAGATGTCAGGGTTAGATCTACCCAGGGGCCCCTAGGTAAAGCGTCAGAACCAACACTGTTAGGTGATTTTGCATAACGGGCCCTCCTAGCACAGACTCTGACACTTGCCGCCCATTAAGGGCCGTACAATCAGTACTATCTGTGTAAACACAGCCTTAATCCAGGGGTCCACATTGGAACGGCCATTATCCAAGCCAATCTAGGTAAAGTCCCACAGAGCAGGCTTAAAAAAGATTATTACCCATTTATGGGAGTTAATTGGTAAAGTTGACCAAAGTACACAATTGATGCAATATTTTGAAAGCGAAATGGGCCATTAGTGATAAGTATAAGAGCTCTTTATGATAATGTAAAACCCTTTATTTGGATGATGTTAATGATGTTGATTTTTCTTATTCAGGGTATTTAACCTTCTTAGGCCTTCTTACCATAATGTCTTGAGTGCCTATCACATAAGTTGGAGTGATGGGGAGTATAAAAGGTTTATCATCAGATCAGTCCTAAATATCATCTTTGTCATTTTCTTAATTAAAGAAAGATGAAATTGAAGTGAAATATTATGATAATATTGTTAGACCCACATTTAAGGTTTCAGCATCATATAACTGAATTATTTATCCAGAATTTGTGTGACATGGACCTAAGTACAAACAAATTAATATTACTCAGTCTAGTCTTTGTAGAAGAAGTCATTGAAATATCATTCCTTCTATTCAATTAGAAAAAAAAACATATAATAAATCTCTTTTTATTTGCATGATGAACTTAGTTTCAACCTTAAAAATAAAAAGATTACCACAATTAACTTGAATGCTTCTTTTTTGTGTATTACAAGTCTACTGGAACTATATCTATGTTTAAGAATTCTAATTTAAAAATATATACTATATGTCTTAAAACATTCATACACTAATATAAGACTTTTATAAGATTTACTTTTATATTGTTGGGATTTTTTTAACAAATAAAGTGAGTATATTATGTTCATAAATTATGTTTTAATGCTTGTATAAATATATGCTATATTTTGTAAACATTAATGTTTGAGCTAAAATATTACTTTCAAAAGGAGGCAAAGTAAAAAGGCCAGTTTTTCACACACAAGTCCAATTATGTATTAATTAGCAATAATAACCACTTAACAGTTTCAACAATACTTGTAATATAGCTATCAAAGCATTGTAATGTGTTGTAATTAGAGGGGATTTAATTGCCTGTAATGGCCTATGGGGCTTTGTTCTGGTTTTGATGGTACAGAGACATCTCTTAGATCAACAAGACACCTCTTTCCATCTCCAGTACTGTCACAATTAACACCACCAGGATTGATGCATTGTCCAGCACTTAATCCTTACTCAAAATTCCACTCAATGATTAGGATTAGTTTTAAAGTTGGAACATATAATGTAAGACTTCCACTGTGAATTTCACATTCTCATGATATCTTGTGGTGTTTCACCATTGAGTTACATCTTATCAAAATTAGTGTTGCTCTTCACTACAAAGTGTTGAAATTCATAGATACTGTGTTATTTGGATATAAGTGACTATTTGTTATCTGTATATTTTCATATTAAATACATTTGTGAGAAACTGGGATTTGTCTTTAGTACAGTTGGTAGAGTGATGAGATTGGAAAGTGACTTATGGTAATGAGGTTGTGACTTATTTAAGTATAAAGCAATAGAGTGTTATAAGTAAAACTTCTCAAGTGCTACCATGGTGTTCCTGGAAGACCCTCAGGAGTATGTGCAGCAGCCCAAGCCCGTCACCCCTAAGCTTGTGAGGTACCCAGAGCCAGGTTACCATGGCAATACCATGCCCTCATGCATGCTGGCGCAGAGACAAGATGTGAAGCCCCACGCAGTTACCATGCTGGAGTTTGAGCCCGACACTAAGCCGGGGCCAATGATGATGCCCACTCACTACGGCCCACCCGAGGGGAGACTGACATTCAAACTAAATGTAGACTGTGAGGCAGTTTTGCCAATGCGAGTTGCCAAGAGGAAACGGGGCCCTGACGATGATATGATGTGGGCTCAGCAGAACAAGAGGGCTATGATGCAGTACCACGTACAAGGGTTGGACCTTAGAAGGCACCCACAACCTGCCAGAGAGCAACCAGTCCCTATGAGGACCCTCAGAACATCCCCACGAAGACTTGCCAAAGCAGCCAGGGCTCGACGCGAGGCAAGCAGCTTGCCAGCACACGTCAGACTTCCCAGCATACCTCCGCCCTTACCACAATTCTGTCTCTATGATATACTTTTTGGTGGTACGAATCTTTGTATTTGTAATTAGTAGATTTAAGACCTTTTCATTTGCCAATTTGTTTTCAGCCAGCTGCAATATAACTGATGTTTTTGTGATTAAATTTCAATAGATTAGAATTCAGGATGCAGAAATATTTATGGCCTTTTGTTTAACGTTTGGTTCTAACTTATTTGGAGTTGACAAGTTTAACAGATTTTTTCATGGGCTTCAAAGACTTCATTGAGTTCACAGAAACTACATCAGTAGCCTTGTTACAGTACAGCATTAATGCATGTGTACATTTTCTTCAGAGGTGCCACCAGCTATAGGGCTGCAGTGTTAGTGTTCTTAATGAGGTTTTAAATTAAATAAAGACAAATATGCAACATTTGATTAACCATGCTGTGTGTTTGTGTATTTCCAGATGTGTCAGCAGCGACAACAGCGCAGGTGCCCCCTCTCACACCAGGAACGACCCAGAAAATGTCACAGGCGCTACTGGAGAGCTTTAAGAGCTTTGAGAAGGACCAACACAGACTCAACATACCCAGAGGTAGGTTTCAGAGTACTTAGATGATCAGTGAACTCAAATAGACTCATTTAGGAGTCATGTATATTTGCCTTTCCCATCTCCAAGTGTAAAACTTATTATCTGTGAATATTTTATAATTTACATGTAAAACGTTTCATTTACATAAATCAACAACAAGTTCTCTCTCATATTTTATTTGTAAAAATCATGGCCTAAATGTAACATCTTGGAAAAATATCAACCGTTATTTGAAATTAGAAATATTTGTAATGTATAAAAGTGCAGCGACCAATGCTCAGATAGATTCGTTATGTTAACGTGCCTGTTTGTTATAAACACAGTAAACACTGCCCATCATTCACAGATACAAAAATGATAGAAGAAATAATTATGATCATTATGCTAATTTCTACTTTAACATTTCACAAATACTGATTTAACCTTTTTAATACAGACCAGGGAGAGATAAACGTTGGCCAATTATTAACATAGAAGTTGATTTTCTGTTGGGAAACGATGGCCTTAATGCCGTAAACATGTGTTGGACCTGATTTTCCCATCAAATTAATTCTTCACATATGATAGCTGAGTTGCATTTTCATACCACTGTGTACTTCTATTATTACAAACAAAAACCACAGAATGTTTGTAATGTTTTCTTGTTCATTTTATTCTTTACTCAGGTATTTATTATTTGTCAATAACTCTCTTGGGAATTGTTTTAATTTTCTCATGTTTGTTCCTGGTGTAATGTTGCAATTCTGCCGGTAAGAGCGGCTTTTATGGTTATGAAATCATGTTGATTGGAACCCACAAATGATACCGTTACTGGCTGTGCTTTTTGTCTAATTAAAATGCGGAAAGTTTCACTTTATCCCACTGTGGGTATCTTTTAGTCTCTACTGGGTTTAAATCGTAAAGATGATGGGCTATGATTAATTGCGAAATATTTGAGATCCCCAATTAAGTTTGATTGATTCAGGTTCCTGCCTTTCAAATTGATGACATAATGGTTGGAAATAATAATTTGTTTAGAGCTCCAGAAGACTATCTTGTGGTTACTAAATTGGGAGTGTATAGTTACAATATGTCGTAAAAACAGCAGTTTTCCTCTGGGGTTATTCGTGATATTAAGGATACAATGCTGATGATATGATTAGGAATGAGTTATTTTACGGCACAAAATACTGATTAAATAATTCAAATGGGCGTGATTTAGTATCATAATGGTTGTCGGGGATGCTTCAAATACTCTCCAAGATCCATTTTTAGGACATTCTGCTTAAATCACTCACAGGATTATGTTTTAAGGAGTTCAACTTTTGTGTAAAATTTGAATTAGGTATTTATGATAATTTGTTATAAGATTTAGTGTAATACTTTATTCTCAATTTCATTAATATACTTTCAAAAAGTGATACATCAGATACTTCAGATGTAGGGATCACCCTGAAATGAATATTTCCTGTTGTTCTAACATGAGATATATTTTACAAAAATAATGCTTTTTTGAGTCAATTGTCACCTTGGGGTAGAAGTTTGTTGTTTATATTGAATAAAATAAAGTTTTGAAAACTCTCTGTTGAAAGTGGTATGCAAAATTGCACAGTTATATTACATTTTTGGCATAAGTAAAATATAAAGGTTATTTTACAAGACTAAAAAAGAATAATAAAATAGAAAAGTCAAGTCTTTTTCCATATTAAAATGTAAAGAAAAAAAGAAGATAAAGCTAATTGTCAAAAGAAAATGATATGAAACTGTATCAAAGTGAAACTAAATGATGTGTGCAATTTAATGGAGATCACTGGTACTCTGTAATGGAATAGATCAGGAGTTAAATCAAATTGTAGGAACTGTCTTCATAAATGCATATTTCAAAAATTGATTAAAATATACTTACAAAATATTCTTGGCGATCTTGCAGACCCTATGCAGTGGAACGAGGGTCAGGTGTCACAGTGGTTGAACTGGGCGATACACGAGTTCACGCTGGAGGGAGTTAACGTGGCTAACTTTGCGATGTGCGGTTCCGAGCTCTGCAAGATGGAGAAAGAAAAGTTCTTGAAGCTCGCGCCGCCATATATGGGCGACATCTTGTGGGAACATCTTGACATTTTGCAGAAAGGTACATGGGCTTTGTGTGTTTTATCTCTGTCTCATTCAGTGTTGTACTGTTTTGTACTGTTTTGTTGTTCCTTGTAATGGGATAGTTTTTACTTTGAAGGAAAGAAGTCCCTACAACTTAGTGCATTCAATGCATTTCATTAAGTGTTGTTCTGTTTTTATGTCTATAGAAGTGCTGTATGTTTTACATAAAGGAGTAAATAGTCTCCATAGCTTGATTGCTGTTTTGCATGTGCAGGTTTTTCCTTTTCGAAACATTATGAAAATGTAACTGACGCAAATAAAGTCAGAAGTTTAAGAGAACATTCTGTTGATATATTGCTACATTTGAGTTAGCAAAATTACAAACAAATGTCATATTTAGTACGCTATAAAACAAAAGGAATACAAAAAAGTAGATAAAGAAGAAGCAGTAAATAATTCTCTTAGCCTCTTGTAATTGTCACACCGAAGTGTATTTAGTAATTGGTGAAGTAAACTACCACATAATAAATATACAGATAAATAGATTCTTACAAGCTAGACTTCTTACAAACCTCATAAAGTCTTACACAGTTCTTAAATAACCTATGAAAATGTCGTTTCTAAGGACTACTACAATAAGTTAGACAACAGTTAGCACTCCAGCACAGCATACACTTGTTATTACAATTCTGGGAATGTCTCTTGTCATGGATAATTTACTTAGTTTCATTTTTATGGCAAAAACAAGCATTTATATCACAACTCAAAATTACATAAACTAACATTATAGGCTTGGGACAAAGGGGTTTAGCTGATGCACAAATGATTTAAATCTTTCTAAATGTTCATACCTGAAACAAACTGACAAATCATATAAGACATCAAATAAATTTGCACAAGCATAAGTGCCGGGCTTCAAAAGCCAGTCAAATAAGATAGTGTACCCTCTCAGTGAGGATTGCTTGTCAACTTTGGCTTCCATCTTGCTACTTAGTAAAACCCCTTCATTCTTTTATCCCCTTCTTGATAGACCACATTTGGCTGCACATCTCTACGAAACAGACTTGACAATGTTAATTGAGAAAAACACTTGTCTTGTTTTACCAGTACAGTGTCACTGCGCTGAAATTGTGGTAACAGTAAATCTTATGGTGGTGAAATCCAGAATCAGGAACCTAGAAGTATATTCTGGAAGCTTACAGTGCAAAAGTGTTTGAAAATGAATGATTTGTTGGCATTTTACTGTCACTTTTTGACAAGTCAGATTTATAAAATGAAATAATCTTGCTCAATGCGAGAACAAATATCCATAATGTTCTCTCAAATGATAATTTATAGATTATTTATAAAAAGAACTGTAAGATATTACATAAAGTCTATAAAGACAACGCCACTGGATTTTTTAAAAATTAAGTGCAGAATTTATATATTGTAAGCATGCATGATAGCATTATTGTCAGTGATTTATGGTAATTGGTCATTCTTCAGACCGGGAAAACATTCTTGTGCCTGATCAAGAAGTACATGTAATTGGAATAATTAAGTAAAAGTATGAAACATATGAAGCATGAAATGGTTCCTGGTCTGTAAATGCTGCATTATTATTGTGTTGCACAGTGTTGTTATGTTGTGTTCTATATTCACACATTTGTCATTGTTGTATTATAGAGGTGGTCCAAGATCGCAGCTCTCTCGTAAATGCCCCACCCACGTATAGCGAACCTGTCTGCATGCCTGAATTTAGTGGTCATGAAGACCAGCAGGTTTTTAACCAAGGTATTACAGTATTATATTTTTTTATTTTGCATGAAATGTAACTCTTTAATAATATACATATCAAAGAATATTTCTAGTTTTCACAAATAATTTTGCATGTCATTGTTGTAAAAGTTCTGTGTGTTAATTTATGTTTCTGTACTATATTTGCAAAAATATTTATCTTTTCCTTAAACCAAAATTAATGATATTGAGTGAAAAGTGTTATGTAGCCATGTGGTATAAATCAGTGTTGTGTACCCTCATGTTGTTTCGTTGCTTAGGTTACACCAGCTCTCCAGAACAGCTTTCTCCTCCTGTACAGACCAACTCCCAGCCTCCATTCTCTGAGAACAAATGTAAGTTCACGAATATCTACGTTCTACTTAATATTACTACAGAGCAAGTTCACTTACAATAGTATACCAATTTCAATTACAGATCAAGTACTGTTGAAGGATACTTTCTCAATGACATAGAAAGCAGTGATTGTGTAAATGTCATGAAACAATGTTCAAACTTTTCTCTACAATGGCGCAAGATGTATAATTCATACAGGAAAATGTTTATAAATTATTTTTTTCATATTTTAAGTGTCTTTTTTTTTTTGGCTCCTAGTAACACATTTGTTTTTAAAAAGGTTAAAATTGAACCCTTGAATTATATGTTTGCAGGTCAAGGACAACAGTTCCAGATGTCGGAGTCCATCCAGGCATTGAACGACCTCTCACCCACGTACGAGGACACGTACCACAGTCTGGAGGAGATCCAGCATGGGGGTTTCTATGGCGACCACAGCCCCACAGAGTTCTACACCATGCCAGAACAGAAGTACCGACCTCCACCGATGAAGACCAACAACATGTGTAGAGGTGAGAACAAGTGAAGTGCATTAATTAGGAATGCATTAATTAAGTGTTCAACCTAGTTAAGTTATTCAGAATATTTGCATTTTGACCCACAGACAATTGTTCGTGCATCACTTACAGTACAGAAAGTGTAGCCTGTTCTAGCTGTCCATTCATGTCTAGAGACTGATATTTGCATGGCAATAAAGCATATGACACATGTCAGATGTAAGTTCCAACTGTCTGACGTGAAACAGACGGTGATAAAATAATTTCAATATTAAATATTTAAACAGGCAGATCAGTGCAATACTGTAGGTTAATACGCTAGTGATTTATTAATTCAATGAGATGCTTCTCTAGTTTTTGCAACTTTGGAGCAAGGATAGTTTCTGATAATATGATTTTGTGTTTCCTTTTTTGAACAAGGGACTTTTGTTCTTTTTTATGTAGTACATTTACATTCTTATTTAGAGAATCAATTAATTAATCATACCAAAAACTCATATACTAGCTCTCACTATTGCAGCCATATATGCAGAGTGTATATGATTATATCAGTATATTAACAAAACATTTGTAATTTACTATTGTCTCTATCACTTGACAGGCCAGCAGTTCCTGCCACAGGAAGCACATTCCCAGCCACACATGGAGTCGTTCTTCGACCCGCACCACCAGTTCTCACAGATGGTTCCCAATGTTAAGATGGAGTTACCGTGGTCACAAGCCGAGTATCCGGGCTGTCGGGACATGGCGGGCACCTGGTCGCCCACCGAACGCCCTGGTATGCTGCGTCATGGTTACCACCCACTACAGAACATCGGGGAGCTAGGGTCACCCGTTGAGGGTAAACCCATGATCCAAGCTGCCGCCCTGGCGGGCTACTCTGGTAGGTCCACGAACATATTCAAATGTAAATAAATTTCATCATTTTATGCTAACAATTATTAAATTATGCAACATTTTATTAATAAAATTTAAAATGCTGATACAATCAAGATATTAATTAGTACAGCATAAATAAAAAGTTATAAGGTCTTGTTGAAAAAGTCACCATTTCTGGCTTTAAGTAAAAATTATGTAGTTATATAGTTAGACTTAATTATTTATTCTTAAACATCATCCTATGACATATATACCAATATATTAGGAACTCATTCATTTCATACATCTTGTTTCTGTATAAGTAAACAAATGTGAGAAAGCAAGTATTAAAAATGATAAATAATGCATTGTTTATTGTATGTTTTCAGGCAGCGGCCCTATTCAGCTGTGGCAGTTCCTGCTTGAACAGTTAACGGACAAAACGTGCCAACACTTTATCAGCTGGTCGGGTGACGGCTGGGAATTCAAACTCTCCGATCCAGATGAGGTCGCGCGCCGATGGGGAATCCGTAAAAACAAGCCAAAAATGAACTATGAAAAACTTAGTCGAGGTCTCAGATATTACTATGATAAAAACATTATACACAAGACGGCAGGAAAACGCTATGTGTACCGGTTTGTGTGCGATCTCCAGAGTCTCCTAGGCTACACCCCAGAGGAATTATGGGATGCCTGTGATATAAAGCCTCAGAAGGACAAAGATGATGAGTGAGCAATCTGTGTCGTGAGAAGCTTGTTAAATATTCAATTGTGTTGGTGACAACAAGTATTTAGGAACATTCGCACCATAGGTAGTTGAATGCACAGGTGTTGGTGTTGAGATTGGAAAGGTTTTAGCGAGAATTAACGGCTAAACGTTTGTAAAACCAAAAATGGTTCAGATACTGTGTGCTGAGAAAAGTTCATTTTCATCTGACTTTTCAAGTAGCGTTTTGCCTCAGCTGTTTGAGTGCCTTGTATAAAATACAGGCCAAGTTTGTGAACTGTTTGTGACCACCTGTGTATTAAGAGATATCAAGTATTGTGTCTAGATATAATCATATAGCACTGTATTTGTGATACTCCAAATATGTCTGTACATAATGTGAAGAATATATCATATTTTTCTACCTTACCTATGTGTGTATTATATTATGGAAAAGTTATGGTTGTATCATAAGCCATTATTATTTATGGCTTTCATATGCACTGATTTCTATAAAACAAAAGCTGGAGAAAAAAAAAATCGAAAAAGATGATGCAAGGCTATGAGAAAAATCCGAAAAGTTTCTGTGTTAAAGCAGAACAAAAAAAGGGGCTAAACAAGACAGATGCATGAAGATTTTGATAGTTTTTGCAGTTGTGAAGGTCGTACTAAAAATTCAGGGTTTTTTGGTATTTTTATATTGTAAAGCATTAAATTTTTATACACCAGATAGGTTGAACGGAAATACACGCTTTTTCATAGGGTACAAACAATTGCCATTCATTCATCCTGTAGACCTTTCTCTAATATGAATGGTAAGATAATTCCAAAAGGAAATGTAACTTGATGTATATCTCATTTAATATTCATCAGGAAATAGCTTGTCCGAGGTCAGCTCCAGTGTCACTATATATAGCCTACCCTTACTTGTAGAAAACATTTCAAGATTTGGACTAGATTTTCCTAGTGCCTCATGTGTTCCAAAATAGTTTTGGCAAAATGTAAAGTTTACTTATTTAATTGTTTCCATTTTATTTTAATGTGAAGTGAATCTTCTGATGGTTCAATAGAATAATTGTATTTTTTTGTACATACCAAGTGGATTTTTTCTCTCCAAAAAGTGTGCTTTTGTGCCTTAAAAAATCTGCATAGTAGGCAAAAATATTCATGCAGTTTTGAGGAATTTCTTTAATTGTTTTTCAGTATGACTTGTGGAATAGAACGTGCCTTATTAATGAATGGAAGTGCTCTTAAAAAGTCAAATACTCAGCAGTGAGTTCATACTTCTGTCAACATGACTTTTGTTCAGAAGCTTATAAAAAATATTCCAGTGAAAACAACTTGCTTTTTGTGATATTGTCTGAAAATGGCGTCGCCTTACTACAATGGTTGAATAGTGCTTTTACCCATCTATAACTTATGCATTTTGTGTATAATTTATTCCGACTTATGTTTGTAAATAGCTAATATTATTATATTTTACTTGCTAAATGTACTAATACCAATTCAACTTACAGTAATTATTGGTATATTATTAAGTTCATATTTTACAGGACTGTCTTCATTCATCCAACGCTATAATTGTGTTTCAATATGTGTAATGGAAATCAAATCTGACGAAAGAGCTGAATCAATAATTAATACCAAATTTTGGCCAAGTCTTTGTGAAATAGAATTACATTTGTCTTTAACTATGCATTTTTATTAAATATTTTATATTTGACTTGAGATCATTCAGGTATTCTTAGAAGGAATCTCTACCTATCCGATTGTGTTCAAAATGGTCAGATCTTTGTATGTTGGTTCTTTTCCTTTATTTTATTTCTATATTTTCTTTATTTTGCCATACTTTTTTGAGTGTTTTCAGATATAATCAGAGTTGAAACTGTTACCTTCTACTCATTTAAATGTGTTCATTGTTCAGAGTTTTCTTATGTTTATTGTTGATAAGTGTGTTAACATTGTTTCTATACCATGTATGTGTTCATTAATTTCATTTATTTGTTTTATTGGAACTTTAATCGTCTTATGCTACATGTAAGCAGATTAATTTTTTATTTCCTTTTATTATAGATGTAGGAAAATTAAGTCACTAGGCAAATATGACATGTACTTCAAATTCTTAATAAAGTTTGAAATTAAATTCAAAAAATAATCTTGGACTTTGGTTATCAGTAAATGAAAAATTGACCATATTTGCAAATAGTATTGAATAACATTTAAATTTCAAACAAATGAGGAACAACTTTGATAAAAATAATTGAAAAAAAATCAATCAGCATTCTTGTAGCTAAGTCAGCAGTTCATATTTTCCTCCTTTCATTTGTAAAAAAACTAATCATCTACACTCAAATTATTGTCTAGTCCACAAAAATAATTATCTTCGAATAATAGTGTTTATTGCTGTAAAACATAAATATATCAAACTAATAAAAACTATATGTGACGCACTCTGTGATTTTGGGTCCAAATGAGGTAACCTCGTTTTCAAAATTGACGTCACGCAATTAACTTTTTTTTCCAATATTTTTTTTTTTAAAGCATTTTTTGTCTTTTGCTGAAGTGTCAGGTAAGATATGCATGATATTCTCAAAATAAATAAATAATTTGGGTTGGGAAAAGAATAAGCTTTGTGAATATGAAAATAACTCACTTTCGCCAAGATACCTCATTTGGGCCCAAAATCTCATGTTGTGTCACATATATTAAAATATTGTAATAAGTGTGTCAATGAACAAATTACAGTTTCTGCATCAATATTGTTTTTGGCTTCGGTCAAATTATTATTGAGAGCATTGGGTAAAATCTTTATTAAAAAAAAATTGAGACTATTTATTTACACGAACATTTGCAGGGAAATCACAGTTTTTAGACACCTGATAGAATCGTTCCTTTAGTTATGTGTTCAGAACAAATATTCTGCAATATTTCAAGATATTAACAGTTATAAACACGTTTTTACTTTATTGTTGTTTTATATTTTTGTTGCATATTGAATAATTCTGACAGCAGTTATATTGACATGTTAAATCAGCTTACCATTTGGGGTTTACTGATTTCCTGTACAAAATGAAGATGAATAAATAAAACGGAAAATACCATATCAGTGTTGTTGTTGACATGTACTTGTATGCCTATTTTACCAAAGAAAATGTAATCTTTTTGTTCATTCGTAGCTAGTGTTTTTTCCAAGAAAGGAGAGTTGAGGCATTTTCGTTGTCATAGCCTTGGTGGCGCTGTCGTCATAGCCTTGAAGGTATTGTCGTCATAGCATTGGTGGTATTGTCGATTTCAAAGCCTTGGTGGTATTGTCGTTGTCATAGCCTTAGTGGTATTGTCGTCATAGCCTTGGTGGTATTGTCGATGTCAAAGCCTTGGTGGTATTGTCGTCGAAGCCTTGGTAGTATTGTCGTCAAACCCATGGTGGTATTGTCGATGTCAAAGCCTTGGGGGTATTGTCATCAAAGCCTTTGTGGTATTGTTGTCAAAGCCTTGGTGGTATTGTCGTCAAAGCCTTGGTGGAATTCTTATCAAAGCCTTGGTGGTATTGTTGTCAAAGCCTTGGTGGTATTATCGTCAAAGCCTTGGTTGTATTGTTGTCAAAGCCTTGGTGGTATTGTCGTCAAAGCCTTGGTGGTATTGTCGTCAAAGACTTGGTGGTTTTGTCATCAAAGCCTTGGTGGTATTGTCGATGTCAAAGCCTTGGTGGTATTGTCGTTGTCAAAGCCTTGGTGGTATTGTCGATGTCAAAGCATTGGTGGTATTGTCGTCGTTGTCAAAGCCTTGGTGGTATTGTAGTCGTCAAAGCGTTGGTGATATTGTCATCAAAGCCTTGGTGGTATTGTCGATGTCAAAGCCTTGGTGGTATTGTCGTTGTCAAAGCCTTGGTGGTATTGTCATCGTTGTCAAACTCTTGGTGGTACTGTTGTCGTCAAAGCCTTGGTGGTATTGTCATAAAAGTCTTGGTGGTATTGTCGATGTCAAAGCCTTGGTTGTATTGTCGTCCAAGCCTTGGTGGTATTGTCGTCCAAGCCTTGGTGGTATTGTTGTTGTCAAAGCCTTGGTGGTATTGTCATCAAAGCCTTGTTGGTGTTGTCATCAAAGCCTTGTTGGTGTTGTTGTCATAGCCTCGAAGGTATTGTCGTCAAAGCCTTAGTGGTATTGTCGTTGTCAAAGCCTTGGTGGTATTGTCATCAAAGCCTTGGATGGTATTGTCGTTGTCAAAGCCTTGGTGTTATTGTCGTCAAAGCCTTGGCGGTATTGTCGTCAAAGCCTTGGTGGTATTGTCGTCAAAGCCTTGGTGGTATTGTCGTTGTCAAAGCCTTGGTGGTATTGTTGTCAAAGCCTTGGTGGTATTGTCATTGTCAAAGCCTTGGTGATATTGTCATTAAAGCCTTGGTTGTATTGTGGTCAAACCCTTGGCGGTATTGTTGTCATACCCTTGGTGGTATTGTCGTCAAAGCCTTGGTGGTATTGTCATCAAAGCTTTGGTGGTGTTGTCGTCATAGCCTTGGTGGTGTCGTCGTCAAAGCCTTGGTGGTGTTGTCGTCATAGCCTTGGTGGTATTGTCATCAAAGCCTTGGTGGTATGGTCGATGTCAAAGCCTTGGTGGTATTGTCGATGTCAAAGCCTTGGTGGTATTGTCGTTGTCAAAGCCTTGGTGGTATTGTCGTCATAGCCTTGGTGGTATTGTCGATGTCAAAGCCTTGGTGGTATTGTCATCAAAGCCTTGGTGGTATTGTCAATGTCAAAGCCTTGGTGGTATTGTTGTCAAAGCCTTGGTGGTATTGTTGACAAAGCCTTGGTGGTATTGTCGTTGTCATAGCCTTGGTGGTATTGTCGTCGTCAAAGCCTTGGTGGTATTGTCGTTGGCATAGCCTTGGTGGTATTATCTTCAAAGCCTTGGTGGTATTGTCGTCAAAGTCTTGGTGGTATTGTCATCAAAGCCTTGGTGGTATTGTCATCAAAGCCTTGGTGGTATTGTCATCAAAGCCTTGGTGGTATTGTCATCAAAGCCTTGGTGGTATTGTCGTCAAAGCCTTGGTGGTATTGTCGTCAAAGCCTTGGTGGTATTGTCGTTGTCATAGCATTGGTGGTATTGTCATCGTCAAAGCCTTGGTGGTATTGTCGTTGTCATAGCATTGGTGGTATTGTCGTTGTCATAGCCTTGGTGGTATTGTCATCAATGCCTTGGTGGTTTGTCGTTGTCAAAGCCTTGGTGGTATTGTCGTTTTCATAGACTTGTTGATATTGTCGTTGTCATAGCCTTGGTGGTATAGTCGTTGTCATAGCCTTGGTGGTATTGTCGTTGTCATAGCCTTGGTGGTATTGTCGTCGTCAAAGCCTTGGTGGTATTGTCGTCAAAGCCTTGGTGGTATTGTCATCTTCAAAGCCTTGGTGGTGTTGTCGTCGTCAAAGCCTTGTTGGTATTGTCGTCGTCGTCAAAGCCTTGGTGGTATTGTCGTTGTCAAAGCCTTGGTAGTATTGTCATCAAAGCCTTGGTGGTATTGTCATCGTCAAAGCCTTGGTGGTGTTGTCGTCTTCAAAGCCTTATTGGTATTGTCGTCGTCGTCAAAGATTTGGTAGTATTGTCGTCGTCAAAGCCTTGGTGGTGTTGTCGTCGTCAAAGCCTTGGTAGTATTGTCGTCGTCAAAGCCTTGGTGGTGTTGTCGTCGTCAAAGCCTTATTGGTATTTTCGTAGTCGTCAAAGCCTTGGTGGTATTGTCGTCGTCAAAGCCTTGTTGGTGTTGTCGTCGTTAAAGCCTTATTTGTATTGTCGTCGTCGTCAAAGCCGTATTGGTATTGTGTCGTTGTCATAGCCTTGGTGGTATTGCCGTCGTCAAAGCCTTGGTATTGTCGTCGTCGTCAAAGCCTTGGTATTGTCGTCGTCTTCAAAGCCTTGGTATTGTCGTCGTCTTCAAAGCCTTGGTGGTATTGTCGTTGGCATAGCTTTGCTGGTATTGACGTTATCAAGCCTTGGTGGTATCGTAGATATAGCCGATGATACATTGTCGTTATCGAAGCCTTTGTCATGGTCTTGGTGGTGTTGTTGTCACAGCCTTGATGTCGTCGTTAGCATCGTTGTGCATTTTTTCTGAATGTATGAATGCAATTTCGTACATGCTGCCACAGATAATACTCACAAATCTATAGTATTATGGCTATTTTTTTATATATTTTGTAGATATGCCTTTCGTCTGACTGAGAAAGAAAACACGTTTGCATTCGCACCGCTGTTATCTTGTCAGAGGCGGCTCCAGGATTTTACTTTAGAGGTGGCCTTACTTTGGGGCGTAACCTTTTGATTTGCGCTATTCCTTAAGAACCAAAATCTAATGGGTTTAAAAATTTGGCAGTGGGGTTTTGGGGTGCTCTCCCGCCCCGCCCCCCCCCCCCCCCCCCACACACACACATTTTTTTATATATTTATATTTTATAATTATAGTCCTAAATGGTACATTTTGGGCATGTATAACAAAAAAATGTGCGGAGGGGGTGTGGGTACCCTAATTGTGCTAGTGCTTGTTTTGTGTTTCCTGCACGAATTTGAAACATTGAAAGGAAAATCTTCCTCGGTGTTTTGCCGTGAGTAAACCTTCCGCAATCAGTGTGGGGCAGCACCAATTCAGGCAATTGTTGCATCATAGTTTATAATACAGTGCGCATGCAATTTCAGAGGGATGGTTGAGTAATTGATAGAAACATTGAATGTATAACAGCAGATGGCTGTATGTAGTGAGGTTAACGACATAAACAACAAAAAGTCTGATATTTGGTAAAACGGCAATGAAACTATTTTTCACGGGCACAGGTACATGCACTGTTAACTTTGCACACACATACATACGTAAAAACATCGAAAATGCATGTCCAAATCATGTCGTCTTCCGATTGATGCTCTTTCAACATCTCAAAATCCAATGAACGAAATTGGACAGGAGCAAAACTTCGCGATAATGTTACACATTGGTATTGTGCTTCGGGGTTTGAATTGAAAGTTATAGCTGTTTGAAGCAAAGCTGGTTGTAATCCAAATACCGTCCGTACAGATCACAGGGGCGTAGCTAGACCTCTATTTATGATTTATGTTAATACATACTAGTGATAGGGGGGTCAGTGGCATGCCCCTCGGAAAGTTTTGAAAAACATGGTGCAATTTGGTGCATTCTGAGTGTTCTGTGGTGCTTTATTAAGTACTGGAAAATGGTTAGTTTGAGGATCATAATTATGAAGTCAAGTACGCAGATTGCAACTGTGGATTTTTTTAGATTTTTTTGCCAGAATCATGTGGATTCAGCCGCGTACTCGCGTAAAGGCAGCTACGCGCTTGAATTATAACTAAGGCTTGCTCAATCTGGCATAGTCTAAGAGAACTTCTGTCGAAATGTACGTTCGCCAAAAACACACTATACCCCGGGCCAAGCGAATGTTGTCATTTCAGTTATTTTCTAAATGTGGCAATATGAATGTGGTCGATTAAGGCACTGTCTAAATGTAGCAATGTGAATATGGTTGATTCTAGCACTGTCTAAATGCGGCAATGTGAATATGGTCGATTCCGGCACTGTCTAAATGCGGCAATGTGAATAAGGTCGATTCTGGCACTGTCTAAATGCGGCAATATGAATGTGGTCAGTTCTGACACTGTCTAAATGCGGCAATGTGAATATGGTCGATCTGGTACTGTCTAAATGCGGCAATATGAATGTGGTCGATTATGGCACTGTCTAAATCCGGCAATATGAATGTGGTCGATTAAGGTACTGTCTAAATGTGGTAATGTGAATATGGTCAATTCCGGTACTGTCTAAATGTGGTAATGTGAATATGGTCGATTCTGGCACTGTCTAAATGTGGCATTGTGAATGTGGTCTATTCTGGCACTGTTTAAATGTCACAATATGAATGTGGTCGATTTTGGCACTGTCTTAATGTCACAATATGAATATGGTCGATTCTGGCACTTTCTTAATGTGACTAAATGCGAAAATATGTATGCGGTCGATTCTGGCACTGTCTTTATGTGACAATATGAAAGTGGTCGATTCTAGCACTGTCTAAATGTGACAATATGAATGTGGTCGATTCTGGCACTGTCTAAATGTGGCAATCTGAATATGGTCGATTCTGGCACTGTCTAAATGCGTTAATGTGAATATGGTCGATTCTGGCACTGTCTAAATGTGGCAATGTGAATATGGTCGATTCTGGCACTGTCTAAATGTGGCAATGTGAATATGGTCGATTCTGGCACTGTCTAAATGTGACAATGTGAATGTGGTCGATTCTGGCACTGTCTAAATGTGGCAATGTGAATTTGGTCGATAATGGCATTGTCTAAATGTGGCAATATCAATATGGTCGATTCTGGCACTGTCTAAATGTGACAATGTGAATGTGGTCGATCCTGGCACTGTCTAAATGTGACAATGTGAATGTGGTCGATAATGGCATTGTCTAAATGTGCAAAATCAATATGGTCGATTCTGGCACTGTCTATTTGTGGCAATAAGAATGTGGTGGATTCTTGTATCGTTTAAATATGGCAATATGAATGTGGTGGATCCAGGCATTATCTGAATGTGGCAATATGAATGTAGTAGATCCTGGCATTGTCTTAATGTGGCAATATGAATGTGGTCGATTCTAGCAATGTCTTAATGTGGCAATATGAATATGGTCGATTCTAGCATTGTCTAAATGTGGCAATATAAATGTGGTCGATTCTAGCATTGTCTAAATTTGGCAATATAAATGTGGTCTATTATGGGATTGTCTAAGTGTAGCAATATGAATTGGTGGATCCAGGCATTGTCTAAATATGGCAATATGAATGTGGTGGATACTAGCATTGTCTTAAATGTGGCAATATGAATGTGGTGGATTTAAGCATTGTCTGAATGTGGCAATATGAATGTGGTGTATTCTGACTTTGTCTGAATGTGGCAATATGAATGTGGTGGATTTAAGCATTGTCTAAATGTGGCAATATGAATGTGGTGTATTCTGACATTGTCTGAATGTGGCAATATGAATGTGGTGGATCCAGGCATTATCTGAATGTGGCAATATGAATGTGGTGGATTTAAGCATTGTCTGAATGTGGCAATATGAATGTGGTGTATTCTGACATTGTCTGAATGTGGCAATATGAATGTGGTCGATTTAAGCATTGTCTAAATGTGGCAATATGAATGTGGTGTATTCTGACATTGTCTGAATGTGGCAATATGAATGTGGTGGATTCTGGCATTGTTTACTTGTGGCAATATGAATGTGGTGGATTTAAGCATTGTCTAAATGTGGCAATATGAATGTGGTGTATTCTGACATTGTCTAAATGTGGCAATATGAATGTGGTGTATTCTGACATTGTCTGAATGTGGCAATATGAATGTGGTGAATTTAAGCATTGTCTAAATGTGGCAATATGAATGTGGTGTATTCTGACATTGTCTGAATGTGGCAATATGAATGTGGTGGATTCTGGCATTGTCTAAATGTGGCAATATGAATGTGGTGGATTCTGGCATTGTTTACTTGTGGCAATATGAATGTGGTGGATTTAAGCATTGTCTAAATGTGGCAATATGAATGTGGTGTATTCTGACATTGTCTAAATGTGGCAATATGAATGTGGTGTATTCTGACATTGTCTGAATGTGGCAATATGAATGTGGTGGATTTAAGCATTGTCTAAATGTGGCAATATGAATGTGGTGTATTCTGACATTGTCTGAATGTGGCAATATGAATGTGGTGGATTCTGGCATTGTTTACTTGTGGCATTATGAATGTGGTCGATGCTTGTATGGCCTAAATGTACATTCACCTAAGTCGTAATTCATCCCTGGTCAGGTAAAGCACACTAAAAGTTTTATTCACGTTTAACCGTTCTGATTTTTCTAATCATATGCAAAAATTATTCAAAATGCCAAAATTAGTATACAATATGTTTACTTATATTTCCACCTTTCCTGTATGTAAATTTCCGAAGAAACCCGAGACTGTTGGTAACTGAAAAGTTTTTGGCCGAACGAACGTGGATGATCCGTGCCAACTTCTGCCCTAGTTACTGATGAGCTGACTGAAATCATCGACACAATAACGTGATGATAAGGGTTTATTTTGTATAATGTTCCAGTTTTTGTTAAAAAAAATCAGTCGGCTACGGCTCTCATGTTCACGTGATGTTGAGTGTGCTACTTTTATGACAGCATTATCTGATCATCTCAATGAGACAAACGAGGACATGATGTGCGTATCATCATTAATCATATTTTGAACGATATATATTTTGATGTAGCCTTTCAATTTTTCAGTCTTTGAATAATGCTTATCCTTCAGTGAGGGCAGACGTCCTTGTCCTAGCTTTTCTGTAGTGTAAATAAAGTAGAATGACGATGAGTGAAAACCTTTTCGTCCATCCTTTATAAACACAGAGAGGACGTTTTCTTCAGTTATATACGTTTGTCCTACTGTATTCCATATCATGGTCGGATTATTGACCGTTATGGTCAAACATGACAATGAATGCGTCAGTTGCATAAGGTGGTAGACATTAAAGACACTTAGTAGATTTTGTCGGGTCCCGTGTGGCAGGGCCTTAGACTGATGCACGTTAAAGAACCAGGGTAGTTCTAGCTAGGGTTACATTCTGTCTGTGCATCGGTTGACCAACAATACGATCGTTGATAAAATAGCCCAGATGTTCGTAAATTTTCCCGGGGACATCCCAGCCCCCGTTCAAACCCACCCTCTATCGCCACCCGAAAGACAGTCTCGTTCCTACGCGCTTGTAAATAAGACAAATTTTGACCTTTTATAGAAATTATATCGTCCGGAAGAAAAATAATAAGTTAGAACACTAAAATGTGTGCATGGCTCGTTACCATCTCACCAAGATCGTTGGTCGATGGATCAATGCGTGCATCTAAAAGTGTTACATTTCAGATATAGTTTTCGAGAACATATATTAAAACAACGGACCCAACGGAACGCATTCGGCTTTGTCAACATGTGGACAGTAAAATGCTTGAGGGTGCTGTCAACATGTGGACAGTAAAATGCTTGAGGGTGCTGTCAACATGTGGACAGTAAAATGCTTGAGGGTGCTGTCAACACGTGGACAGTAAAATGCTTGAGGGTGCTGTCAACACGTGGACAGTAAAATGCTTGAGGGTGCTGTCAACACGTGGACAGTAAAATGCTTGAGGGTGCTGTCAAATGTATATATGTACAACAGATATATATGAACTATGAAGTGCCCCATTTTCTGGGCTGAAAATTACGTTTAACCATGAACATGCAATTCCAAAAATGTTTCGTAACGAGCCTCTATGTATATGTGTAGAAACTTGAAAAACAACTGTCAATAAATCATTAAATGCTTATGGTTGCTGAACTGAATGTTTTGTTTAACCTTGGACCAGAGTGATTATTACTACAGTAAATGATATTAAACGCCACACTAATAAGACAAAAACAAGGAAGGATTGTTTGTTAAAAATGTCTGTCTGATAATTCATGACATATGCATGGTAATGTGCCAAATAGTTGCAAAATTGATATACGAAATACACAAATTGCATTTTATTGCACTTTTTTGCCAAGTTGTAAATGTGTTGTTTTTTTTATGTCAACATGTTTTGTTCTGTTGATAAGCGGAGAAGGCGAACTATCATTCTCTTATATTTTTATCAAGAACAGATGTGTTTATTCGGATGTATTTTTTTTTTTTAAATCTTGCCAAAATTTTAAGATTGCTACAAATTAGATTTGTCGTCCCAACTCGAAATGTTAAGAATGTGCTGAGCATTCCTGCCATCTACTCGGGAGACAATTTACTGTCCTAACTTCACGGGACGCCAGACGTTCCGACATAAAATTTAAAGGGCGGCTTGATACATCGTTTTAAAAATCTATTTTTGAAACTATATTTAGAAGTTAGTTTGAATACGTTTCATATAAATTTGCTAGATCATACATCAAATTTTTATGCAAATGCAATCTCCAATTACAAAACCATAGCCGACGTATGCGATTGGTACAGTCGGCCTTACAAAAAAAAAACAAAAAAAAAACCACACACACCGAAATACGATATATATATATATATATATATATATATATATATATATATATATATATATATATATATATATATATATATATATATACAAATGTAGAAAGTGTAGAAATTATCAGTTGCATTCAATTATATAACACACCCTGTTCCTGTTTGTACAACATTGAGATGAATCAAGTAACAACCCGGACAGGCCTTGTTACAAACCTCAACATCGCTTTAGCAAACGTTCGGCCTTGGCCTAGCAAACCTTCTACCTCGCTCAATCAAATCTTCTTAAAACCTATATTTAAACCTGTTATCTCGATTTTCCAAACTTTCTACATTGTCAAGCAAGCCTACATTTCTCTGACAAACCTCCATTATCGCTTTCGCCAACCTTCTACCGGTGCCTCGCTATGAAAAACCTTCTACATCTCTTTATCAAACTTCCAACCTCGCTCTAGCAAACCAGAGAATAGTCTACCTACCTAAACCAAACCAAGAAACCTTCGTTGGTCTAGAAACCAAGAAGCCCTTCTACATTGCCCTGATAAACCTTCTACATCAATCAATCAATTAATCATTCTGCCTAACTCTGGCAAACCCCGTCTAAAAAACGTTCTAGCTTGTTCTAAAATAAGTCTATCTTTCTCAACACTCTGCATTGCTTTTGCAAATATACCTCACTCTGTCAAACCTTCCAACTCGCTCAATGATACACTCTGCCTTTTTCTAGTAAACTATTCCCTTAATTACTTCAAGCATAGCGTTCACATCGCTCTTTCAAAGCTCACCTCGCTCTAGCAAACCATCTACCTCGCCACAGCAGACTTGCTCTAGAAAACCAGAAAACCATTTCTCCCACCCCAGATAAGTAGGTCCAAAACATTAACCATGTTAGGAATTCTTTTCTCCCACCTCAGATTATAAGTATCTTCCATGGCCGAGAGTGTAAGATAGGTTCATCCCAACCCGAGCGCCGGGTGTTTTGCGGAAACGAGGTTTACCAAAAATCCAAAAATTTAACCATGCTAGAAATTCTTATCTTGCCCACGGGCAAAGATAAAACGCCCGTATGGAACTCCTTTTTAATGATCATCACATTTTAATTACCTCCCTTGTTGAAGACTATCGTCTGTAGCATCGTAGAAACGTTGTCTTGTTGCAATATTTAGATTGCTAATTAATTATTTCTCGCTTCAAATATCTCCATATTTTTTTTCCACGCACCTTTCAAGAAATAATGATTCACTCTCCTCAGAACTATTTAAAGGCCGATTTGACTATTAACATAATGTGAATCACTGCGCGCATATCCATGACAACCACGAATTATCACATATCCATACGCATTTATTTTCACTACGCACAAAATAGTTCCAGCAAAAAATACATTTTAACTTAATATTGTTTCACTGAGGTGGGAGAAAAAGCATCTACCATAGCCACTCGTGTATGATAGGTTCATCCCAACCCTCGCGCTCGGGTCGGGATGAACCTATCTTACACTCACGGCCATGGAAGATACTGATAGTCTTGTTCTAGCAAACCATTCAACTCACTCTAGCAAAGCGTCCACATTGTTCTAGCAAACCTCACCTCGTCCTAATTAATCATCTTCCTTGCTCTAGCAAGCCATCTACTTCGCTCAAGAAAACCATCAAATTCGCTCGTGGAAAACCTTTTAAGTTTCCCTAGAAAACAATCAACCTCACTTCAGCAAACCCTCTACCTAGCCCAACATTTCTTTGAGCAAAACATCTAGTTCGCGCATAAAACATTGGTGTATAATCAAATAGTGTATTTTTCCCGATTGGGCAATGAATTTACCAAACCTTTCCGATCGAAAATTATCGAAGTGGAATCCCATTGTTTCCATATCTAGTATCTATTGTTTCCCTCGCTTTTTCACATACCATAGAAGAACAATACGACCACATCAAACATCAATACAACCATAACACAACCCACACCCAAATCAAACAGCAATACTACCATAACAGGACATTACACCCACATAAATACTACTAAAACAGAACAGGGTATCCAAATCTATCATAACAGGACACTTCACCCATAACTAACATCAATTCAACCACAACAGCACACTATACCCTCATCTAACATCGAATCTAATATAGCAGGACGTTACACCCATAGCTAACATCAAGTTTACCATAGCAGGACACTACACCCGCATCTAACATGCATTTTACCATAACAGGACACTACACTCACAGCTAACAGCAATTCTACCAAAGCAGGACACTACATCCACAACAAACATCCATTCTGTCATAACAGGACACTACACCCACAACTGACATCAAGTCAACCATAACAGGACCCTACACCAACAGCTGACATCATGTCTACCATAACAGGACCCTACACCAACAACTGACATCAAGTCTACCATAACAGGACCCTACACTCACAACTGACATCAAGTCTACCATAACAGGACCCTACACCCACAACTGAAGTCAATTCTACCATAACAGGACACTACACCCACAACTGACATCAAGTCTACCATAACAGGACCCTACACCCACAACTGAAGTCAATTCTACCATAACAGGACCCTACACTCACAACTGACATCAAATCTACCATAACAGGACCCTACACCAACAACTGAAGTCAAGTCTACCATAACAGGACCCTACACTCACAACTGACATCAAGTCTATCATAACAGGACCCTACACCCACAACTGAAGTCAATTCTACCATAACAGGACACTACACCCACAACTGACATCAAGTCTACCATAACAGGACCCTACACCAACAACTGAAGTCAAGTCTACCATAACAGGACCCTACACTCACAACTGACATCAAATCTACCATAACAGGACACTACACCAACAGCTGACATCAATTTTACCATAACAGGACCCTACACCAACAGCTGACATCAATTTTACCATAACAGGACCCTACACCAACAACTGACATCAAGTCTACCACAACAGGACCCTACACTCACAACTGACATCAAGTCTACCATAACAGGACACTACACCAACAACTGACATCAAGTCTACCATAACAGGGCACTACACCCACAACTGACATCAAGTCTACCATAACAGGACACTACACCAACAACTGACATCAAGTCTACCATAACAGGACCCTACACCCACAACTGACATCAAGTCTACCATAACAGGACCCTACACCCACAACTGAAGTCAATTCTACCATAACAGGACCCTACACCCACAACTGAAGTCAATTCTACCATAACAGGACACTACACCAACAACTGACATCAAGTCTACCATAACAGGACCCTACACACACAACTGACATCAAGTCTACCATAACATGACCCTACACCCACAACTGAAGTCAATTCTACCATAACAGGACCCTACACCCACAACTGAAGTCAATTCTACCATAACAGGACCCTACACCCACAACTGAAGTCAATTCTACCATAAAAGGACACTACACCCACAACTGAAGTCAATTCTACCATAACAGGACACTACACCAACAACTGACATCAAGTCTACCATAACAGGACCCTACACCAACAGCTGACATCAAGTCTACCATAACAGGACACTACACCAACAACTGACATCAAGTCTACCACAACAGGACCCTACACCCACAACTGAAGTCAATTCTACCATAACAGGACCCTACACCCACAACTGACATCAAGTCTACCATAACAGGACCCTACACCAACAACTGACATCAAGTCTACCACAACAGGACCCTACACCCACAACTGAAGTCAATTCTACCATAACAGGACCCTACACCCACAACTGAAGTCAAGTCTACCATAACAGGACCCTACACCAACAACTGACATCAATTTTACCATAACAGGACCCTACACCCACAACTGACATCAAGTCTACCATAACAGGACCCTACACCCACAACTGAAGTCAAGTCTACCATAACAGGACACTACACCAACAACTGACATCAATTTTACCATAACAGGACCCTACACCCACAACTGACATCAAGTCTACCACAACAGGACCCTACACCAACAACTTACATCAGGTCTACCATAACAGGACACTACACCCACAACTGACATCAAGTCTACCATAACAGGGCACTACACCCACAACTGACATCAAGTCTACCATAACAGGACACGACACCAACAACTGACATCAAGTCTACCATAACAGGACACTACACACACAACTGACATCAAGTCTACCATAACAGGACCCTACACCAACAACTGACATCAAGTCTACCATAACAGGACACTACACACACAACTGACATCAAGTCTACCATAACAGGACACTCCACCAACAACTGACATCAAATCTACCATAACAGGACCCTACACTCACAACTAACATCAAGTCTACCATAACAGGACCCTACACTCACAACTAACATCAAGTCTACCATAACAGGACCCTACACTCACAACTAACATCAAGTCTACCATAACAGGACACTACACTCACAAATAACATCAATTCTACCATAACAGGACCCTACACCCACAACTGACATCAAGTCTACCATAACAGGACCCTACACCAACAACTGACATCAAGTCTACCATAACAGGACCCTACACCAACAGCTGACATCAAGTCTACCATAACAGGACACGACACCAACAACTGACATCAAGTCTACCATAAGAGGACACTTCACCAACAACTGACATCAAGTCTACCATAACAGGACCCTACACCAACAGCTGACATCATGTCTACCATAACATGACCCTACACCAACAACTGACATCAAGTCTAACATAACAGGACACTACACACACAACTGACGTCAAGTCTACCATAACAGGACCCTACACCAACAACTGACATCAAGTCTACCATAACAGGACCCTACACTCACAACTGACATCAAGTCTACCATAACAGGACCCTACACCAACAACTGACATCAAGTCTACCATAACAGGACCCTACACCAACAGCTGACATCATGTCTACCATAACAGGACCCTACACCCACAACTGAAGTCAATTCTACCATAACAGGACCCTACCCCCACAACTGAAGTCAAGTCTACCATAACAGGACCCTACACCAACAACGGACATCAAGTCTACCATAACAGAACACTACACCCACAACTGACATCAAGTCTACCATAACAGGACCCTACCCCCACAACTGAAGTCAATTCTACCATAACAGGGCACTACACCCACAACTGAAGTCAAGTCTACCATAACAGGACCCTACACCAACAACGGACATCAAGTCTACCATAACAGAACACTACACCCACAACTGACATCAAGTCTACCATAACAGGGCACTACACCCACAACTGAAGTCAAGTCTACCATAACAGGACCCTACCCCCACAACTGAAGTCAAGTCTACCATAACAGGACCCTACACCAACAACGGACATCAAGTCTACCATAACAGAACACTACACCCACAACTGACATCAAGTCTACCATAACAGGACACTACACCAACAACTGAAGTCAATTCTACCATAACAGGGCACTACACCCACAACTGAAGTCAAGTCTACCATAACAGGACCCTACACCAACAACGGACATCAAGTCTACCATAACAGAACACTACACCCACAACTGACATCAAGTCTACCATAACAGGGCACTACACCCACAACTGAAGTCAAGTCTACCATAACAGGACCCTACCCCCACAACTGAAGTCAAGTCTACCATAACAGGACCCTACACCAACAACGGACATCAAGTCTACCATAACAGAACACTACACCCACAACTGACATCAAGTCTACCATAACAGGACCCTACACCCACAACTGAAGTCAAGTCTACCATAACAGGACCCTACACCAACAACGGACATCAAGTCTACCATAACAGGACCCTACACCAACAGCTGACATCAAGTCTACCATAACAGAACACTACACCCACAACTGACATCAAGTCTACCATAACAGGACCCTACCCCCACAACTGAAGTCAAGTCTACCATAACAGGACCCTACACCAACAACGGACATCAAGTCTACCATAACAGAACACTACACCCACAACTGACATCAAGTCTACCATAACAGGGCACTACACCCACAACTGACATCAAGTCTACCATAACAGGACCCTACACCCACAACTGACATCAAGTCTACCACAACAGGACCCTACACCAACAACTTACATCAGGTCTACCATAACAGGACACTACACCCACAACTGACATCAAGTCTACCATAACAGGGCACTACACCCACAACTGACATCAAGTCTACCATAACAGGACACGACACCAACAACTGACATCAAGTCTACCATAACAGGACACTACACACACAACTGACATCAAGTCTACCATAAGAGGACACTTCACCAACAACTGACATCAAATCTACCATAACAGGACCCTACACTCACAACTGACATCAAGTCTACCATAACAGGGCACTACACCCACAACTGACATCAAGTCTACCATAACAGGACCCTACACTCACAACTGACATCAAGTCTACCATAACAGGACCCTACACTCACAACTGACATCAAGTCTACCATAACAGGGCACTACACCCACAACTGACATCAAGTCTACCATAACAGGGCACTACACCCACAACTGACATCAAGTCTACCATAACAGGGCACTACACCCACAACTGACATCAAGTCTACCATAACAGGGCACTACACCCACAACTGACATCAAGTCTACCATAACAGGACCCTACACCCACAACTGAAGTCAATTCTACCATAACAGGACCCTACACCCACAACTGACATCAAGTCTACCATAACAGGACCCTACACCCACAACTGAAGTCAAGTCTACCATAACAGGACCCTACACCCACAACTGACATCAAGTCTACCATAAGAGGACACTTCACCCACAACTGAAGTCAATTCTACCATAACAGGACCCTACACCCACAACTGAAGTCAAGTCTACCATAACAGGACCCTACACCAACAACTGACATCAAGTCTACCATAACAGAACACTACACCCACAACTGAAGTCAAGTCTACCATAACAGGACCCTACACCCACAACTGACATCAAGTCTACCATAACAGGACCCTACACCCACAACTGACATCAAGTCTACCATAACAGGACCCTACACCCACAACTGACATCAAGTCTACCATAACAGGACCCTACACCCACAACTGACATCAAGTCTACCATAACAGGGCACTACACCCACAACTGACATCAAGTCTACCATAACAGGACCCTACACTCACAACTGACATCAAATCTACCATAACAGGACCCTACACCCACAACTGACATCAAGTCTACCATAACAGGGCACTACACCCACAACTGACATCAAGTCTACCATAACAGGGCACTACACCCACAACTGACATCAAGTCTACCATAACAGGACACGACACCAACAACTGACATCAAGTCTACCATAACAGGACACTACACACACAACTGACATCAAGTCTACCATAAGAGGACACTTCACCAACAACTGACGTCAAGTCTACCATAACAGGACCCTACACTCACAACTAACATCAAGTCTACCATAACAGGACCCTACACTCACAACTAACATCAAGTCTACCATAACAGGACCCTACACTCACAACTGACATCAAGTCTACCATAACAGGACCCTACACCAACAACTGACATCAAGTCTACCATAACAGGACCCTACACTCACAACTGACATCAAGTCTACCATAACAGGACACTACACTCACAAATAACATCAATTCTACCATAACAGGACCCTACACCCAAAAATAACATCAATTCTACCATAACAGGACCCTACACACACAAATAACATCAATTCTACCATAACAGGACCCTACACCCACACACCCACAAATAACATCAATTCTACCATAACAGGACCCTACACCCACAAATAACATCAAGTCTACCATAACAGGACCCTACACACACACATAACATCAATTCTACCATAACAGGACCCTACACCCACAAATAACATCAATTCTACTATAGCAGGAGACTACACCACAACTAAATTCAATTCTAACATAACAGGACACTACAACCACAACTAACATCAATTCTACCATAACAGGTGTAGTGGTTTCTGATATGCTCTGCAGGACCTGAAAAGCTCCGCCGACAAGCTAGTTGTCAGCGAATAGCTTTCACTGCATTATATTCATTTTTTTCAAGAATCATAGTAAGTTGTTGTTAAACTTTTGTACAGAATAAACCAATAATACAAAACCCGTTTCGGGTCTGACTTTCCGATTTATATACACAAGTTTCTGTTACTTAATGTTCTAATTATACATAACACAGATTATTAGAACCGGCTTCTACACCCATAACTTACATCAATTCTTTCATAGCAGTACACTACACCCACACCCTAACATCAACTCTACCTTGGCAGGACACTTCACCCTTAACTTACATCAATTCTATTATAGCATGACACTACACCCGCATCTAACATTAATTTTACCATGGCAGGACATTTCACCCTTAACTTACATCAATTCTATTATAGCAGTACACTACACCCACAGCCTAACATCAACTCTACCATGGCAGGACACTTCACCCTTAACTTACATCAATTCTATTATAGCATGACACTACACCCACAGCCTAACATCAACTCTACCATGGCAGGACACTTCACCCTTAACTTACATCAATTATATTATAGCAGTACACTACATCCGCATCTAACATCAATTCTACCATGGCAGGACTCTTCACCCTTAACTTACATCAATTCTATTATAGCATGACACTACACCCGCATCTAACATTAATTCTACCATGGCAGGACACTTCACCCTTAACTTACATAAATTCTATTATAGCATGACACTACACCCGCATCTAACATTAATTTTACCATGGCAGGACACTTCACCCTTAACTGACATAAATTCTATTATAGCATGACACTACACCCACAGCCTAACATCAACTCTACCATGGCAGGACACTTCACCCTTAACTTACATCAATTCTATTATAGCATGACACTACACCCACACCCTAACATCAACTCTACCATGGCAGGACACTTCACCCTTAACTTACATCAATTCTATTATAGCAGTACACTACACCCACACCCTAACATCAACTCTACCATGGCAGGACACTTCACACTTAACTTACATCAATTCTATTACAGCATGACACTACACCCACAGCCTAACATCAACTCTACCATGGCAGGACACTTCACCCTTAACTTACATCAATTCTATTATAGCATGACACTACACCCGCATCTAACATTAATTTTACCATGGCAGGACACTTCACCCTTAACTTACATCAATTATATTATAGCATGACACTACACCCACAGCCTAACATCAACTCTACCATGGCAGGACACTTCACCCTTAACTTACATCAATTCTATTATAGCATGACACTACACCCACAGCCTAACATCAACTCTACCATGGCAGGACACTTCACCCTTAACTTACATCAATTCTATTATAGCATGACACTACACCCGCATCTAACATTAATTTTACCATGGCAGGACACTTCACCCTTAACTTACATAAATTCTATTATAGCATGACACTACACCCACAGCCTAACATCAACTCTACCATGGCAGGACACTTCACCCTTAACTTACATCAATTCTATTATAGCATGACACTACACCCACAGCCTAACATCAACTCTACCATGGCAGGACACTTCACCCTTAACTTACATCAATTCTATTATAGCAGTACACTACACCCACACCCTAACATCAACTCTACCATGGCAGGACACTTCACACTTAACTTACATCAATTCTATTATAGCATGACACTACACCCACAGCCTAACATCAACTCTACCATGGCAGGACACTTCACCCTTAACTTACATCAATTCTATTATAGCATGACACTACACCCACAGCCTAACATCAACTCTACCATGGCAGGACACTTCACCCTTAACTTACATCAATTCTATTATAGCAGTACACTACACCCACACCCTAACATCAACTCTACCATGGCAGGACACTTCACACTTAACTTACATCAATTCTATTACAGCATGACACTACACCCACAGCCTAACATCAACTCTACCATGGCAGGACACTTCACCCTTAACTTACATCAATTCTATTATAGCATGACACTACACCCGCATCTAACATTAATTTTACCATGGCAGGACACTTCACCCTTAACTTACATCAATTCTATTATAGCAGTACACTACACCCACACCCTAACATCAACTCTACCATGGCAGGACACTTCACCCTTAACTTACATCAATTCTATTATAGCAGTGCACTACACCCACAGCCTAACATCAACTCTACCATGGCAGGACACTACATCCACAACTATCATCAATTTTGTCACAGCATGACACTATATCCATATCAAAGGTAAGTACTGACATAACATGGCACTACACGCAAATCTTACAGTTATAATACTGCAACACGACACTCGACAACACTAAACAGATTAAACGTACAAGGTCGCACATCCTACAGAACACTTCTATTAAAACCAAATGCATGGTCTTCAGAAGGTCCTAGCAATCTTGCACAATTTAACATGCTGATCCAATTACCACAAGTATTTGTGATGATATCTTTTTTATCAACGCATCACTTCGACATTGTGCATGTCCTTACTTTTAAATATATGGGTTTGTCCATTTAAGTACCTATGCAAAAAATGACAGGATATAGTGTTGGCCCATTTTTCGAAGGATGTCCTCAAAACTTGTTATTTTTCCATATTTTGATTTGAATCGTAGTCCCTAAAGAAGGCCATAACTGAAGGTCATATAGGATGCTCTTTAGCGTCGAAATGATAAATATCTGACGGATTCTGGTCAATGTTCTTTCATGTAATTTGAGAATAAATACAGAATTCGTATTACTACGATGAACTTCAAGTCGATTGACGGTTGTTTGAAAAAAACCTGGCGTAGACCAGTATACTATGGCCTTATAATGATGTTTTGGACATAAATTAACTCGTTACAATACATCCATGAATTTAAAATTAATGTTATATATTGTATTTCATAATATCATCGCCGGATGTCATTAAAACTACCCAGCTCGGGTTTGTGGGAGATGGCTCAATGGAAATTAGGTACAGATTATGTGATGTAAATATATTTCATTTTTCTAAATATATGCAAACTTGAGGTGCTATTTCACAAAAATATTAGATCCGGTTGTACCAAATGATGGTTAAGGTCAGACGAGGTGTTTTACTTCTGGCCTAGTGACCCACTCTGCTTGCCGAATTTTGGACGCCAATTAATAATAACATGTTTATTAACTCCAGGCCGTGCGGGCATCGCGCCTAACTCTCCAATTCTGCTTTATTGTAGAAAGCAAATAAATATATAAACAAACATTGTCATCGAAACAAAATTTGATTTAACACACAATCCCCATCAAGTTTGACTTCAAGTACATACATAATTTACATGATGATGACGCTGATGGTTTGGCAGTTAGTGGCGCTGATAGGCGTTGTAGAATTCCTTAAGGATACTTGTGCGAGTCTCGAACGACAAATGGCAATTTCTACGAATATTAATCCTATTTTTAATGAGTTAGAGAAAATTAATAATATTAATTTGGCTAGCTGATAATATTTCGTTATGTTTTAAAGGCAAGGCCAAATTCCCTACCACATGCTGGTGTGCCCCTCCCCTCCTCATAAATCGTCCAAGTTTACTTTATACGACAGTATCGGGGAAAAAGGTAATACACTACTTGAATTGCTCCAATTCGGTCTAGAAACTGTCTGAACAAATTTGGGGGAGTACCTCCACCCCCCCCCCCAAACATATTAAACTATTTCAATTTTGGCTCTAGGGGAGGGTCAAATGTCAAAAGGTTGTGCCCCTAAATTACGCCCCCTCTAGTGTCAGTTTCTGGAACCGCCCCTTTCTACGAACGGTCCACCTACAATGATTGTGGGTGATACCCCCCCCCCCCCCACACACACACACACACACTGCTTGGTTCTCGAGTACTGCTAAATTTCGATCGAGTTACGAAAAATGCTTAATGTTTTAACCAAGTCCTGAATACTTTGATATATACCGGTACATAATTCAAATAGTTTTAAGAGGGGTGGGTGGGGGGGGGGGGGGGGTAGGCATAATTTAAAAAGTTCTAAGACAAACTGAGTCGCTTATATTGGGTATAACATCCCAAACAGTTTTAAAGTGAGTTTGAGTAATCTAAAGGTGTTTTAAAGAACTTGCTCATGTGTTTTACCCTATTTGATCACGTTAATCTGCATCTGAAAAGACTGATGATATTAATACTTTACTCTTTGAAACCGAAATCCCAGAAAAAATTAATAATTTGAGTTTAAAAATCCCTGGTTTTAGTGGGTAGCGAACAGCGCCAGTACAGTCAAGAAAATAAACAAAACTGACAACAAAACCGCTCGCCCACGAGGACCGTCTTAACTAATCTGAGGGATAATTTAACTTTTAAGCCTTTTATTAAAAAGTGTTACTAACGCTATTCAAAATCGTGGTCTTCAAAGACAATATTTGAGCATATATCAACATTTGTTGAACGGTTCCAGCCGTCAGTATCCTAGTTTTAATAATCCTAATGATTTGCCAGGGTTTATTTCGTCATAATATAGTGCATTTTACAAGACATGAGCGAGGCACTTTGAAGGTTGATTTTTGTTTTCATTTCATGTTTTCATTTTTAACACACCGTGTTTGTGTTGCTTATAACTCAACAATAATTAAATGAAAACAACAAGGCTACGCCTAGCGGTCAATATTTCAATGAAAACAACAAGGCCACGCCTAGCGGTCAATATTTCAATGAAAACAACAAGGCCACGCCTAGCGGTCAATATTTCAATGAAAACAACAAGGCCACGCCTAGCGGTCAATATTTCAATGAAAACAACAAGGCCACGCCTAGCGGTCAATGTTTCAAATATAAACCCTGTTTAGAGGCATGGGACACGGGCTCAAACGACCCTGAACTAGAGACACAAACCTGTTATTGGTCCCAGCACAAACGACCCTGAACTAGAGACACAAACCTGTTATTGGTCCCAGCACAAACGGCCCTGAACTAGAGACACAAACCTGTTATTGGTCCCAGCACAAACGCACAAACACCACATACACGTGTACACACACCACTAAAATCCACACAAAGTTCTGCAACATAGCTCTTCAGCCAATTATAAACAAACAAAAAAACTAGGATATTTTGTCAACAAGTTATTTTTTGGCTAGTTCACATTTTGATTTGAATTGATTGGTAAGAAATAAAAGTGGATAAATGCATAATTCGGTTGACTTTGACCAAACCAAAAAGAAAAACGGTTTCAAACAATTGGCTGCTGAGCCTAGCTCAGAAAAAGCAAACAGCACTGTCTAAATAGGTGTCTCGTTCCGTGAATATATACCGCTTCCATATATAGGAACAAGAAGTGTATTATAGACTGGCCAATTTGAAAGGTGCATTAAAGGGGCTTTAATCCGTATGATGAAATAGTAAAAAAAAAAGAAAATTGTCGAAAACCGACATAAACTTGGTATCGATGTGTACAATGCATTGAAACTTACCAGCCGAAGTACCACATAGTTAACAATTAATTTATTTTCGCAGTTTGTTTTTTTCGTATTCTGTTAATTGATCTTAATCCTTTTGGCTAATTGTCTTACCAGATCTTCAATCTGAGTATCCTGCTGTGCAGTTTTCGATGTTGTATTATTAAAATGGACCCCAAATGGCTCTGGGCCAATAAACGAATACACAGGAAATTGGTCCCTACTGTGACACAAGTGTAATTAACAGGAGATGCACAGCAGGGAATTATCATGCCAGACATTCCTTAAAGTAGGCTTTTAAATATTCCAACCATTTAGGGTAGGCCTACGTAGCACAGTGGATACAGCACTGCAATTTTGGCGACACCGGTTCGAACCCGGTCTCCGACTCGATCTTTTTAATTACATTTTGGTATTTTTTCACAGTTATGATATCAAGGAGTAAAACATTTTATTAATTAATGGTCCTGAGATTCGTTACAGAAAAAACTTTTTCTGGCGTCAATCTGGTGCATAGTCCCTATAAAAATATGAAAATATGTATTGTTTTGTGAAGTGTATCTATAATTTCGAAACAATTTGTTAACAAGTCAAGTCAATATTTTATTGGCAAATGCATTAAATACATTGCCACAACACTGAATAAACAAGCATGGTGGTGACATTTACAATAAATCAGCATAATTTTAGTATATACTATATGGGTTGATAAGATCACATATCATTATTTAAGTCATGTATTAACGTGAAAAAGTATTAACCACGTCGTTTAAAAGCTTGATATAAATAAGTTGCGGTTTTGTTGATAATATTTACATTTGTTGTTAACAATAATGTTACAAATTTGGACAAACATGGCCAACGTGTATAATACTTAGGCAAGTGGGATGTTCTCAGATCACGATAAAATGGACATATAAGTAAGAAGTGGTATTCATTTTCAACATAGTTCATATAACATTTAGTACATATTCTATTTTCCCTTTCAATATTTCTATATCTGCCTTCTTCTATCAATAAAGTATGTGCTGAACATCTTAACCTCGTCATCATCATTCTATTATTATCATTTTTAATACATAAAAGATACTTTTCTAATACAAATTCTGATTAGATAATTCTGTAGCTGTCTAACTTTGGTGATCAATTAATACTATCACCCCAATCTTGTAAATATACATCATATATTCGTCTTACAACACTATCAACTTGGGCTTATGATACAACATCAAGAGCAAATAAGAACGAGTACCCGAGTTCATTAAACAATTTTTATACAGATAAAAACCATGTATTAATATACTGACCACGGTCATTTTTCATATTATAAACTATGTATACAAGTGAATCAGGTTTACTCTTTATTTAAACCAGAATTTCACAATACGTAATTTTCGCAAAACATTCATTGGAAATCTTGCTAACTCGCCGTATACAGAGACATTACTAGTTTGTTGTCTTACGCAAAGGATATGTTTTAAAAATTTAAGATGGACACGTTCTATATCGGGCGATTTATGAAATCCCCAAATCTCCGAGCCTTAATTAAGTATTGGACTAATTAATGCATCAAACAATTTGAGCTCCACTCTTATATCAAGCACAACAAGCTCAAATAATTTAGAAAGAGATAAAAGTGCTTTTAAAGCTTGTTGAGATAAATGCTTTTGAGCCTCTAAAAAGTACCGTTGCGAAAAAGCGTTACTCCAAGATAAGTAAATTTATCAACGACATTTAATTTCTTGCCGTCGTAATATAACATAATATAAATATATAATATAAAAAATATCTACGTTTTCTAAATGGTTGCCTTTTTTACATAACATAACACAAGTTTTCTCAATATTGACAGATATACCCCATGTATAACAATAATTATACAGATTATTTAACAATGTTTGCAGACTATGAAAATAACACAGTATCATCTGCAAATAACAACATAAATATACGAATATCATCAATAGTAACAGCATCTACGTCATCGCTATCCAAATGCTGTTGCATATCGTTAATGAAAAAAAACAGAAATAAAAGTGGAGAGAGTGGTTTCCCTTGTTTTACACCCATATGACCTTCAAAGAAATCCGTATACTCTGAATTTACTCTGACACATGAAGCAACGACATCATATATCATATATTTTCCTAAGCATTGATACCATTCTACTAGAAACGCCGTAGCGAATAAGCTTAAGCCAAATACCATTCCGATATACAACATCAAACGCCTTACAGAAATCAACAAATGCACAATACACCTTTCGTTTATCATTGTTAATTACTTTGATAATAATAGACCATAAAACAAATATGCAATCAGAAGTACTTCGTTTACTTCTAAAGTCATATTGATAGTCTGACAATAAGTTATTATTGTCCGCCCACAGCCGCAGCCTATTATCGAGAATAATTGGATATAATTTCGAAAAAATACTTGTAAGGGTAATGCCTCTGTAGTTGTTTACATCGTTTAGATTACCTTTCATAGGTACAGCTAGGGACAATAATACCTTTTGTCCAGCTAGTCGGATATAGAGAGTTGAAATACATATAGTTAAATAATTTGCTTAACATCGGAGCAAATATGTCTTTACATTCGATAAACATTCCCGCAGTTAACTTGTCTGTACCACTACTTTTACCTCGCTTAAGAATTGCAATAGCTTTACCTACTTCCTCAATATCAAACTCTTTGTCTAATTGCTCAACATTAACAACATCATTACTATCTAAAATAGATCTTTTAACGTCATCATCGCTGAACATCGTGCTATCACAAAAAAAAATCTTAAAATGGTAAAAAATAATATCGTCTTTTGACAACTTTGAAATGCCTGATTTGCTACTGCGAAGTTTTTTAATTTCTGCGGCTGTGATTTAGCTAAATTATGTAAAATATCTTTCCTATTAGCATTATAAACGTTTTTTTTTTTATTTGCGTGTTACATATCTATAGTGTTTGCGCTTTAACAGTAATATTCTACAGTTATCATCACATTTGAATTTTCTAAAATTTCTATTAGCCAAACGAAATTCCCGTCTAGACTTTTCACATTCCTGATTAAACCATGGATTTTTAAATTTACGCTTAGGTTCTTTATGTTCAACGTTTAATGTTCTACCACAAGCTTTAAAAGCTTTATCATATAATAACTTAGCGAAATCATCGATTCCTGAATCAATTACAATTATTTTCAACAATATTGTCTATAATATTACAAAATTCAGTGGAATTTGAAACTATTGCATTTTTATAAAATTCTATATTGTAACAAAACGTTTCACGTTGTGCAACAATTAAATGCCGTCCGTTTCATATGTACTAATTACAAGTGATAAAACATCAGTTTAGGATAATGATTACAAACATTTAATAATGTACACGGTACAAAAGAGACACATTCAAACGATTGTCATTATTTTAACGGAGAGGTTCCGTGAAATATAGTAAAGTAATTTGCGTCAAAAGTGTTATTGCTTACTATTTGACTTGTACATTTATTCCTGGAGAAGGTTTGTTATTGGTCCGGTCCCTCATTGGATAAAAAAACTAATATGTACCTTTATGTGTATGGGTATCTTTTTAATGAGTATATTGCTCAAACGGTGTCTATCGAAACATTATCAAGTATTATGTGTAACTTATGTATTATATATTTAATATTAATATGTATTAAACTGTTAATTGTATATCGATGTTTGTTATAATTATTATGATTCGGTACGGAAATGGTGGTGGTGGTGTTAGTAGTTTATACTCCGGGTCCCGGCGTGAGCACATTGAAGGGTCCCAGAGTGACAGTTCGACCACTGCACACCTATCCTGGGCAGAACCAGTACTAGGTGCCTTCACCTCTGCAAGGAACTGACAACTTCTGTACATGCCATGGGCAGTGGTACAATGCGAATGGTCGTAGAAAGGATTTCATAACCAATCACAACAGAAGTGACCTGACCCGCCCGGGAATCGAACGCGGGTTGTCCGATTCAGAGTCCAACGCTCTACCAATTGAGCTAACCGGGCGAAATGGTCCGGTGGGGCCAGTTTTTTATACAAGATTGAAATTCTGAAGACTGAACGATTTCCGGACCGGTACGGACATTTTCGTTCGTTCGGAATTTGCCCGGTCACCGGCTAGGCTTTTATACCCAACCGTTAAATCACGGTGCGGGGTGATACAGGAATCCAGTGGATTTCACGTGAAATCCACTCAAAACGTGAAATCCACTCAGAACTCAGTAATTTTAATAAATAATTTTCTGTTTTTGTATATTTATTAGAAAGTGCCTCATAAAGGGTTTATATTTCAAATTTTATTGAAATTGGTCAAAAAATGAAGAAGTAAGAGCAATTTTTCGAAAATAGATCGGAAATCGAGGTGAAATCCAGTTTTCGAGAAGTGAAATCCACTCTTAACTCAGTTTTATTAATTAGTAATTTTTATTTTTTGTATACATTTTGGAAAGTGCCTAATGAAGGGTTTACATTTCAAATTTTATTGAAATATATCAAGAAATGAAGAAGTTAGAGCAATTTTTCGGAAATCGAAGTGAAATCCACATTTTGACAAGTGAAATCCACTTTTTCAGACGTGAAATCCACTCATAACTCATTTATTCTTAACAAATTATTTTTTTTGTTAAACAAATAATTGAAAGGGCTTCATAATGGGTTTATATTTCAAATTTTATCCAAATTGATCCAAAAATAAGAAAGTTGTAGACCTATTTTGAAAAAAGGTCGGAAATCGAAGTGAAATCCACATTTTGACAAGTGAAATCCACTTTTTCAGACGTGAAATCCACTCATAACTCATTTATTTTTAACAAATTATTTTTTCTGTAGAACAAATAATTGAAAGGGCTTCATAATGGGTTTATATTTCAAATTTTATCCAAATTGATCCAAATATAAGAAAGTTGTAGACCTATTTTGAAAAAAGATTGGAAATCGAAGTGAAATCCACATTTTGACAAGTGAAATCCACTTTTTGAAACGTGAAATCCACCCATAACTCATTTATTTTAAACAAATTATTTTTTCTGTTGAACAAATAATTGAAAAGGCGTTATCATAGGTTTATATTTAAAATTTAAATGGAATTGGTCCAAAAATGAAGAAGTTTGATAAATATATTTAAAATTGATCTGAAAGCGTAGTGAAATCCACATTTTGACAAGTGAAATCCACTTTTCCAGACGTGAAATCCACTCATAACTCATTTATTTTTAACAAATTATTTTTTTTGCTGAACAAATAATTGAAAAGGCATTATCATCGATTTATATTTAAAATTTAAATGGAATTGGTCAAAAAATGAAGAAGTTAGATAAATATATTGAAAATAAATCTGAAAGCGAAGTGAAATCCACATTTTGACAAGTGAAATGCAATATTTGGGAAAGAAATCTACTAAGTGTAAAGAAATAAATTCAATCAAGTATCTTAATATTAATACAGTAGTAGCTTGTGTCCGATGATTATATTTTAATGTTTTTATGTTTTATTTACTTACATTAGTATCATTTAATCTGTTTTAGTCGTGATCTCTTATATAACATTAGATCTAATATCTGAATCAGTTGAGATGCAATATTTTGGTGTGGTTTTTACTGTAAGAAACCACTATCCAATATATTAGTTCTATAATATCGTTTAATAATTACTCTTGTCTTTGATCTATATCTATCAAAGACGAGGATCACGACTCTCACGTGCCGTTACTTTCGCGCCTTTCGCACTTAGCGGTTAAGGTGATACATCAAATATCCGAGAAAATTGACATAACATACTTGGCGGTAAAATTAAAGAAGTTTAGTACAATGGCAGTAATTATTTTATGTCGAAAAAGAATTTGAGAAGATATGGTAAGTATAACATGTATCAGAAATGGCAATTGTCATTGCTATGTTTTTATTTTTTATGCTATGAACATGTAGTGTTGGATATACGTATTATTTGATATTTAAACGGATAATTAATTGTTTCTGTGTATTTTGTTTTATTATATTTGGATATTTAAAAGGATAATTAATTGTTTCTGTATATTTCTGCCGTATTTGTTCATAAAATGGGAACCTTTCCGTGTAGTGGATGCCTTGAGGCATGTGCACTTGACTCAATTTATTGTGATAATTGTAAGAGGGTGCCACCGTACATGTTGTCAAATGGGCAAGCTTGATCTTAAGTCTTGGGACCAACGTCATCTCAAGTTTGCGTGTATAAAGTGTGCTTGTGTCGGGGATGAGTACAACTACACAGCAGCACTGAATCGGTAAGTGTAATATATACTTAGCATATTTTATAATATGCTTATTATTGAAAACGGAAACGTTTTATATGAGTTAATGCAATATTTATTCATTTCAAAAATATATTTCATAATAAGTTTAAAAGTACATTAACAATCATGAATAGATATTACTACATCTTTAAATGAATGAATGAAGCACATTTGAAAACATAAATAACATAAATAGCAACAACTATATAACAACAATAAATTAATAACTACGTGTTTTTATAAGCACATTTGCGAACTTCTACTACTATTACTACAACAATAAGCATATTTATAACTAACATCACAATAATTGCTTTTAGCTCGTATTAATCTGTGAAATTACGTAATATGTTTCCCGATGGCGTCAAAGTATTTAATGTGTCCTTTGTTGTTGTAGTGCACCATGTCACTGTGATAGTCCTTATGAAATCTTATGTCCTTCATTTCAAAGCATTGTACACTTTTTCGAACAAGATTATTGATGCGTTTTCTATGTGCGTTGAAACTTTTTTTGCTTAGAAATTTGTCTTTGAAGTTTCCCCTTTCTGGTGTGCACACGCCGAGAATCACTATTGAAGCCCAGCACTGGTGGCAGTGCACACCCTCACGAATTATTCCATTTTAAATTTTTCACATGGGGCTATGTTCAAAGTTTACCTGTGTATATTTTTTTCATATTTTGCTATTGTTTATTTTGTGTAATTATTTTTCTTCACTGTTGTGAACATACCTTTTCATTATCTCTCATTATTGTAAACCAAGTTAAACATATGATTTCACTTGGTGTAACTTTGCTCTGTTGTATTTGTTTGTTTCTTTTTTATGATTACGTATATCAACCAATGTACATGTATAAATAACCATAAATAAATGTCTGGCATAAACAAATAACAAAACAATTTTCGGATTATTTATTAAATTTTTAATATTTTCAAAATTCGAAAGTAAAAAAGGGCCATGATTGAGGGCGCCTCCACGTGGTATGGCCTGGATGTGTATGGATATTGTGTTTATCATGAAAAAATTTAAACAATTATGCATACACAACAAAACGCCCTCACAATATAACTTCAACTTTCTTATTTTTGGATCAATTTGAATAAAATTTGAAATATAAACCCATTATGTAGCCTTTTCAATTATTTGTTCAACAAAAAAATAATTTGTTAAAAATAAATGAGTTATGAGTGGATTTCACGTCTCAAAAAGTGGATTTCACTTGTCAAAATGTGGATTTCACTTCGATTTCCGATCTTTTTTCAAAATAGGTCTACAACTTTCTTATTTTTGGATCAATTTGGATAAAATTTGAAATATAAACCCATTATGAAGCCCTTTCAATTATTTGTTCTACAGAAAAAATAATTTGTTAAAAATAAATGAGTTATGAGTGGATTTCACGTCTGAAAAAGTGGATTTCACTTGTCAAAATGTGGATTTCACTTCGATTTCCGACCTTTTTTCAAAATAGGTCTACAACTTTCTTATTTTTGGATCAATTTGGATAAAATTTGAAATATAAACCCATTATGAAGCCCTTTCAATTATTTGTTTAACAAAAAAAATAATTTGTTAAGAATAAATGAGTTATGAGTGGATTTCACGTCTGAAAAAGTGGATTTCACTTGTCAAAATGTGGATTTCACTTCGATTTCCGAAAAATTGCTCTAACTTCTTCATTTCTTGATATATTTCAATAAAATTTGAAATGTAAACCCTTCATTAGGCACTTTCCAAAATGTATACAAAAAATAAAAATTACTAATTAATAAAACTGAGTTAAGAGTGGATTTCACTTCTCGAAAACTGGATTTCACCTCGATTTCCGATCTATTTTCGAAAAATTGCTCTTACTTCTTCATTTTTTGACCAATTTCAATAAAATTTGAAATATAAACCATTTATGAGGCACTTTCTAATAAATATACAAAAACAGAAAATTATTTATTAAAATTAATGAGTTATGAGTGGATTTCACTTATCGGAATCTGGATTTCACCTCGATTTCCGATCTATTTTTGGAAAAAAATGAAAAATTGCTCTAACTTCTTTATTTGTTTACCAATTTCAATAAAATTGGAAATATAAACCCTTCATGAGGCACTTTCTAATATGTATACGAAAAAAATAAATTATTAATTAAAATTACTGAGTTCTGAGTGGATTTCACGTTTTGAGTGGATTTCACGTGAAATCCACTGGATTCCTGTATCACCCCGCACCCGTTAAATCACATGTACAATGTAAACATGCTTGTAATCGGTATTTTTTTGGAGTTTTGATCAAGTAAGATAATTTCAACACCTTTTCCGCAATAAAATTCATAAAAAGGTACAAAATTAAACATCTGTTTCCGAGTTTTGTCTTGAAACAACTACTATAAACATGAAAAGTGATTTGCAATATGATTTCGCGACACTGTGACTGTCAAATTAAACTGTCATGTTTTAGTCAAAGGCAGCAGTTACGTTGGCAGGACCCACCCTATGGCTACCCCCCGCGGAAATATAACGTTCGATTTGGATAAATACGCGTCTTATTCAACGAGTTTTTAACGGTAGGAATGATATTTTAAGCTGTTTGTAATGCATACGGAAAGTTTGCATGTCAGTCTGTTTTTAACGTGTTTTAGGGGCGAAAAATCAGTTGTTTTTCAACCTCCCGGTTCTTTCGTAATGGCGAATTTCAGCTTCTGGTCGGTGCATTTTGTTTGAATGTGCGTAAAGGTCATTCTTACTAGCATACAAGTTATATTTTTCTTGTAGATGGGAATCTTACCTTATCAGAACAAAAATTATTAGATTATCTCCGTTATTTTAGGTACTATGCTCTATTGATAAGGTCCGTTTGGAATTGATGAATTTTTGCACATGTTTCCCTTATATTTATTTATATATTATACTAATTTTCTTTCATGAAAAATTATGGAATAATTTTTTAAATGACATGTATTCACTATCTTGATCGAAATAAATAGATAAAAAAAAAAAATATTTAAAAAAAGAATGTATTACTGTATCCAGGCTATGTGACAAACACCTGTGGTTTCAGCGGCAAGTTTCAGAAAATGTACAACTTCAATATGATTTTACCAACAAAATAGACATTTTAAGTCCAAACTTCTTGAAACCCCTAGGTAGGCAATTCATAATCACCATCGGAATCTGTGTTCTTATCATAAATTTGCTCGTTTTGTCAAATATAACAAATGACAGGGCATGAAAGCTGTCGGAGGCAATTAAACAAATGGTAACAACCTACTCACACCCAAAAATAATTCCAAAATCGCTACCAGGTCAGTATTATGTCAATTTGTTTTCAACCTTAATTCGACCTTGAATTCGGATACTCATATTGGGATACGGACATCAGGATACCTACCTGGTTGCGAATCAGGAATTATATATACCAGTCGATAAGATGTTACCATTTGTTTTATATTATGCTTCAGTTTTGCATGCACTTTCATTAGTTTTACTTGACGAAATGAGCAAATTTATGATGAAAACACATATTTAGATGGCGATTATGAATTGCCTACCTAAGTGCTTCTCTAAGTTTGGACTTAAAATGTACAGTGTTTTTATCGAAATACATTGATGTTGTACATTTTCTGAAACTTTATTATGTTCTGTGACAGAGACCAGTTATTTGGAGACAAATGGTTGAAAAATAAGTTAGTTACGTGCTTTTCAAAACCACCACCCTACGTACAAGGGCCTTCACATGTCAACCTTTACTATATAATAATAGTAAATATTGGGAAAAAAAATTTTAGTGGAATTTTTGGTTGATATTTATGTTTTTTGGATAAATGATCATGTTCCGATCATTTTTGGTCTTGAATTTTTTTTTTTACTTTTTTTTTTTTAGAGGGGGTGGCCATAGGGTGGGTCCTGTCAATGTTACTGCTGCCTGTGGTTTTAGTAATCATGGAAGAAAAAAAGCGCACGGTGTTGGGCTTGAGCTGGGCCGGAACTCTAGCTCGGCACTTTTACCAACTGAGATAACCCGGTGGCCGTTTCTTACCCATAAACTCCTCACCCATTAACCTTTTTATGCCGATCCAGTCACCTTAGCCATTTATTTCTGACACTTGTTATGTAATCCTGGAAGAAAAAGTGCACCTTGATCTAACTTTGGAAACTCTTGCAAGATGCCTGAACCAACAGAGCTAAATTGGTGTTTATTTCTTGGAAACGGCCAGACACATCACCATAATACTATCATGATTAGACTCCGTGTTTGGTCCAATGACATATTAAAAGACCTTTAGGGATAAAATGGTTTTGAAAAGTTTTTGATATTATTTTTTTTAAGTTTTATGTTTTATTATGTCCCTATCCACTAAGAATATTTTATGTTTATACATATTTAAGATAAGAAAAGATAAGTTTTATTTTGAGTCGGCAAGATACAAACAATACAACATAAGCTCATGCGAGCTTTTGAACAGACTATTTATAAACATATTGTATATGGTATAACAAGTGTATATAAGCTAAAAAGCAATGGTATATAGTGGCATATTTTTAAGGTGTTATACAGTTATTGATAATACAAAATAAGATAAAAAAAATAAAGGTGGTATACAAAGTTAATTAAAAGCTACTCTAACAAAAAATCAGGGACTAAAGTATTCAATTAGGTAACAGAGATATGAATGATAGTTGCCAAGTTATGGTACAAACTACATGCTATTAAAAAGGTCACTTAGTTAAAAAGACTTCTAATAAAATTAAGAAATTCACAGATAGCTTCATAATAGCAGTATTGCACCAGATTGGGATCTATCACAGAACTTTTCACAATAAACATTTCAGTTTGATTTAAACAATATGAAAAAAAAAACATACACAAAGAAAACAAAGAAAACTTGTTAGCACATACAATTCACAAAAGGATAAAAACTGTGTTGAAGTTGCTGATCTGGGCAGAATCTGCCTAAAAACTGCCATAAAAAGGATAATAAGAACCTAAAAAAACCCCCAAAAAACAATGGTTTTATGATAACTATATCCCCCAATCAGATTTGGGGAAAACTGATCAGCAAACTCCTCACAGGGACACATTGGCAAACTATGAAAGCATCACAAGGAGTGCAAAGGAGAGCAACTAATAAGACATACAAACAAAGGCAACTCAATACATATACTGGCAATGACAATAACAAGTTAGTAGCAGATGGTTGAATACTACAGCAAACAGATGGTTGAAAACTACAAACAAGCATAGCAACATTGAGCACAGAAAACTAAAGCAAGTGGGCAGTTGTACAGACACGATACACACATGTGCCAATATAAAGAACAGAACAAGAGCTGTCACAGAGACAGCGCGCTTGACTATTCCGCCGCTTTTCGGTGAATGGATTGAAAAGTTTTGGCGAAACATGCATGGATCACTGTTGGATTAGATTTCAATGCAATACATGATGTGCTAAGATATTTACATAAATTGAATTGGAAAATATTCCAGGTGGTATGCAAACCTTAACGTAAATTCTAAGTCGAAAAAGGGGCATAATTTTGTCAAATTGCTTGATAGAGTTACCTCCTCCTGTGTACAAGTTGGGGGCATGATGGTGAAGAAGCGGGCAAAGTTTCAAAGCCAGATGTCAATGGAATTTGAAAATATTAGAGGTGGTACGCAAACTTTAACGTAAATTAAAAGTAAAAAAAGAGGCATTATTTTGTCAAAATGCTTGAGTTACCTCCTCCTGTGTACGTGTTGGGGGCATGATGGTGAACAAGTGTGCAAAGTTTCAAAGCCAGAATTTTTTTTAAGAAAATGTTATAAAATCGTGATTTTTTATTGAATAATATAATAATTCAAGTCAACGTATTAATTACATTCTTCATCATTTTTCTTTTTGTTCAATAAATAAATCATAGGTAACTTTTGATGTAAATATGTGTAACTTTGTATAACTTTGTATAGCTCTTTGAATATGAGTGTATGAAAAAAAAACAAATAAGCCCCTAAATTAGGGCATGGTGCTCAGGTTTGATGAGAGTGTGAATAGTTAATGAGATATTGTCAAAGTTCTTTGTTACAACTAAGCATAAATAAGTCAATATGATATTTAAACAAGTATTATAATTGTGGACTTTGCCTTAAAAGTTATGTACAACCTGTGAAAACTATTTGAACTGCTTCAAACGAACATAAATTGTTTTAAGTTTGCCCGTCCGTTAATAAGCAATTTTGATTGGAAAAATCTCTTTTCCGTTTAATGATGAATAAAGATATATTGTGTCATGGATCTATGTGAATTTATTGATAATATTGCTTAGATTTCTGTTTAGTTGATTTATAGACAGTTCAGTATTTGTGTTTTTAATCTTTGACTTCAAGTTTTAAAAAAATCATTAGGGCTTTATGCCGCTTTAATAGTTGGACATTCTCAGACAAAATACTTAGGTGGTTTAAATCAGTGTCCAGTGCTGACATGTTATTTACTGTTTGGTTATTTTAAGGTTTGTTTTTAAAATTGTTAAATTTGAATACTGGTATTGTAATGGATAATGAAATGAGTTATATTTTGAATGATAACATTAATTAATAAATGAATGTAAATTAAAACGTAAATGAATCTGCCCGGTATTATAACTACAGTCGAAACTCGTTATGTCAACTTTTTCGGGACCTAGTGAAAAAAGTCGAGATAACGAAAAGTCGACTCATCCGAATTACAAAAAATATCACCAATCCCAACACGTTTGAGTTAGATTGTCCGATGTTAACATCCACAATTGAACGGTCTTGTTACATATTTTCGTCGTGGAAACAGCAAACTTATTATTGAAAAATACAGTGAAACAAAAGAAGAATTATTTGCGTCAAATTTATTTCTTTTACGTCTATGGATCACACAAAACACATATAAAACCACAATTGCATACATTTGTACATTGTAAGAAAACGGTATAGCACATATGACAACAACTTTTATAAAATAGCACATTCGTGTTTCGTTTATACATAGCAATATAGCACAATCCCAAAAAGCATTCAGAGCAGTGGAACTAACATTTGATATTTTGAAGTTACTCTTTCTGTTCCCATTCGGGATTGATATCTAATCAATAAAATGTTCATGTTTTATACAATACCAAAAAGAGCTTGAGCAATAAATGTCTCTTTAAATAAATACATAAACAAACAACTTTAATTATTCGCACTTACCAATTACATTTTTGTATCCCCCAATTATGACAGTTGTTATATCGACATGCACGGTATTTTGCAACATGCCGCAAACCGTCATGAATATTTTCACACCTACGTCTCGATCTACAGTTTGACATAAAGAACATATGAAATGTGTGAAATTCGACCACTGGGACTGAAAAACGAGGTCGACATAGCGAAAAAGTCGAGATAAAAAAATCGACACAAACAGATTTATTTTATATAGAATAAGAAGGAAAAAATTCGGGACCGGAAAAAAAAGTCGACAAAACCGGAAAGTCAACTTATCCTACGTCGACATAGCGAGGCTCGACTGTATTGCAATCCCTTCCATTATGATCATTCAAAACTGTCACTAATAAAACTGTCACGATTAGCATTAACACTCCGGGGTGTCGATATGGCTTATTGCATTTGGTCCATGAAATTGTGTTCATTTGGGTACAAATAAGGTTGAATTAGTGAACGAAGAATTGTCCATATATGAAGTTATATAGATATGTAAATCATGTTCAAAATAGCATTAACCTAAAGCAATAATTTTATTCCTGTACTGGTCAGCCTGTATCTTCTTGAATGTATGATTTGATTTGATTTCCTATAAACATTACAGAATGATTACACTATAAATAGAATACTATTGACTTGAAATCAACCAGAAACATGTATTATTATCCCTGAGCAAACTGTTTAATATGGAAATAAAATGATTTCAAAGTCCGTTGAATGCATATATCTTACCATAGATGGATACATTTGATAATTTGTGAAACTTAAGGACATACATGTAGTGTATTTAGAAACATGTATTTCTTATCGCTGACCAACCTGGTCAGCCTTATTCGAAACCCAACTGCTAGTCAGCCTTTTTCCGACTTTGCTGACCAGGAACTTAGATGTAGTTCAATTTCGGAAATAAAATGTTCTCAAAGTCCGTTTAATGCATATGTCTTACAATAGATGGATACATTTGATAATTTGTGAAACTTAAGGACATACATGTAGTGTATTTAGAAACAGGTATTTCTTATCGCTGACCAACCTGGTCAGCCTTATTCGAAACCCAACTGCTAGTCAGCATTTTTCGAACTTTGCTGACCAGGAACTTAGATGATGTTTAATTTCAGAAATAAAATGTTTTTAAAGTCTGTTTAATGCATATATATATATCTTACAATAGATGGATACATTTGATAATTTGTAAAACTTAAGGACATACATGTAGTGTATTTAGAAACATGTATTTCTTATCGCTGACCAACCTGGTCAGCCTTATTCGAAACCCAACTGCTAGTCAGCCTTTTTCCGACTTTGCTGACCAGGAACTTAGATGTAGTTCAATTTCGGAAATAAAATGTTCTCAAAGTCCGTTTAATGCATATGTCTTACAATAGATGGATACATTTCATCATTTGTGAAGACATAGTGTAATTAGATATATGTATTTCAAACGATTGAAAAAGTCATTCATCTTTAACTAAACGCTCCTATAAATTATAATTTTTGAATAATATATCAATTATAATACATAAAATAGTACACAGAAATTAAAATAACCCAATAAAACTAATGCAACATTAAAAGTTTTCGTTTTCATTTATCTGGTCAGCCTTTTCTGGCCTGGTCAGCCTTTTCCCTCTATATCTATATGGTCAGTGCTCTGGTCAGCCTTTTAGCACGACCCCTTAAATAAACAATATCTTCACAATCCACACTCACTATTAACCATAAAAAAATAAATAATAACCTGTGATGGCCCCTTACCAAGCTATGTTGGAGATGTTGAGGTCTACCTGCAGTAAAACTAGGACATAACAAAGTTTATTATTGTTTTACAGTGGTATTTCATCCAAGGTACTATTTTGTCAACACCCCTTCACTTGCACTTGTGATATAATGTTTGTCTGTACCCAGTGAGATATGGCTCTTCACTAAATGTTAAAAAAAGCTTATAGAATATGCAATCTTGTCACCCTGGTCTCCAAAAGTATGAGTCAGAGTCATTTTTTTTACAGGGATGTTAACCAGCATGTGCAATTGCACACCCTGCACTATAAAAGTTAAAACCATTCAAGTTTAAAAATGTTGATTTACCCAAAATGCAAGTGATGAATTATTTTGCGTTCTTAAACATTAGATAAAACTTATGCTACTTTGTCATGAAACAAATTACAAGGAGAATTGAAGAGTCAGAGCCCCTGGTCTTTATAAAAATGGTAAGCAGATTAGTTGCCCAATTTTTACAGGCACTTATCAAATGGAATTTCGCACAGTAAATATGACATTAATTTTAATTTTAAGTGAATAAATGGAGGTAAATGTAGCAGGCTTGGTGGTGCTGATATGTTTCTATTTGGTGATCTTCGTGGTCGGTGTTCTGGCTGCACGAAGGATAGGACACACTGGTCAACCAAGTCTAGAATCATCAATTGTGGCTGATAGGAACATTCCAACAGTGGTCGGCATCTTTACCATGACTGGTATGTACCAAAAAACATTTACATGTATTTTCAAAGTGTCAATCTCTATCTGATAGCAAATATGATTGATTTTGATCCTGGCTAAGACATTAAAAGCCACTGTTCTTTATACAACTGAAAAGAGTTGCACATGGCTATATTTAAAAAAAAAAGATGTATTTGTTATGACATAATTTCATGTAAATACATGTCCTGTCAAATTTAGTTCTTCAAGTTTTAACCTCCGGGTATTTCAGCCACTACAGTGGGAGGGGGCTACATCAATGGAACGGCAGAGTCTGTGGCCACCTATGGTCTGGTGTGGACACTGGCACCTCTGGGCATCTTCATTGGTCTTATCACAGGTGCGTCACATGCTAATATATTGGATATTTCTAGGTCTCTTATGCCTTGTATTATTTGTTTTACAGTCACATATTGTAGTAAGATTATTTTTGAGTGTGCATATGTAAATATGCATGCTTCTATGTTATTATAATACCCACACACAACACGGATTGGAGTTGTGCATAGTAGTGAGCTTGTGAGACTCCTGATCAGTCTGTTGGATTTTAAGGTGTTCAGATAATTAACCATGAAAGGGTCAACGGAGTGAATTAATTTTTGGTATAAATTTATATCATCATAAAATACTGGTCAAGTTTGACTGTGGTAATTCTCCACCAATGTTTGACAGAGTTATGGCCCCTTTTCAAATTTTGTAACAAGTTTGTGTAAATATTTCGGTGTTTAAGTAGTATGGGCGATTTAATTATGGTTGGCAGTCTATAGCAGACGATGAACGTTGTGGACTTTCCCTGAATACGAGGTCTACTTAACCAGAAGATGAATCCCTTTGATTTTGAAATGAGAAGTTTAAGGTCATATTCATGTGTTTTATGAAAACATTTTCCTCAAAATAACTGTAGACCTGTTTACCTATGACTTTGAAACATCAGTGGTAAGTTGACCAGCTGATAACCCTTATTATACCCCCACAAACGAAGTTTGAGGGGGTATATAGGAGTGAGCTTGTCAGTCGGTCTGTCTGTCTGTCGGTCGGTCTGTCGGTTTTCATGGTTTCCGGACGATAACTCATGAAAGGCTAGACAGATTTGAAAAATTTTTGGTACACAGGTGTAACATCAGAAGATACATGTCAGGTTTGATATTGGGGCTGGTGGGGCCAAGGTCAAGGTCACTGTTGCTAAAAAATAGAAAAACGGTTTCCGGACGATAACTCATGAAAGACTTGACAGATTTGAAAAAATTTTGGTAGACAGGTGTAACATCAGAAGATACAGGTCAAGTTCGATATTGGGGCTGGTGGGGCCAAGGTCAAGGTCACTGTTGCTAAAAAAAGAAAAACGGTTTCTGGACGATAACTCATGAAAGGCTAGACGGATTTGAACAATTTTTGGTACACAGGTGTAACATCAGAAGATACAGATCAAGTTAGTGAGCTTGTCGGTCGGTCGGTCTGTCGGTCGGTCGGTTGGTTTTCATGGTTTCCGGACGATAACTCATGAAAGGCTAGACAGATTTAAAAAAAAATTGGTACACAGGTGTAACATCAGAAGATACAGGTCAAGTTCCATATTGGGGCTGGTGGGGCCAAGGTCAAGGTCACTGTTACTAAAAATAGAAAAACGGTTTCCGGACGATAACTAATGAAAGGCTAAACGGATTTGAACAATTTTTGGTACACAGGTGTAACATCAAAAGATACAGATCAAGTTTGATATTGGGGCTGGTGGGGTCAAGGTCACTGTTACTAAAAATAGAAAAATGGTTTCCGGACGATAACTCATGAAAGGCTTGACAGATTTGAACATTTTTTGGTACACATGTGTAACATCAGAAGATACAGGTAAAGTTCGATATTGGGGCTGGTGGGGCCAAGGTCAAGGTCACTGTTACTAAAAATAGAAAAATGGTTTCTGCTTCATAACTTTAATTGGGCCTGAGATATTGTGATGAAACTTGCTGTATAGGCAGCCTCTGTGAAGACAATGCTTGTGATTGGAAATGGGGCCAGTGGAGTAAAGGTTTTAGTGCACTGTTACGAAAATAGAAAAACGGTTTCCGGACAAACAATACATGCATGATAAAAGAAGTCTTAGAAGATGCAGTGTGCAGTAACCTTGGAGTTATGGCCTCTTTTCAAAGGAATGGTTTGCCATTCCTGTGTCCAGGCGGCATTTGGGGGTATTCGTCACTCCTGTGACAGCTCTAGTTGTTTTTGACGTGAGTAGGTCACAGGGCAAGGTCATGGAAATCAGTCTTACTTTGTCCGCATTATTCCACTATAATGTCTTGACCATGAATCTTCCATGGTAGGTTGCTCTTTACTAGTGTGACCCTTATTTAGGGTGGGTGTCAGACAATTTAAGATACAGTCAACAATCTCATGAAAGCTTTGACCACAGTGTTTGTCCTCTGTTTCACAAAAACTATGTGCAAACCATTCAAAATCAATGCATTTTTCTTTCTAAAAAAACCTTTCAATAGTCCATATGTTTCTAACAATGTGGCCTTTAGAGGGCATAATGTTTGACAAACATATCCTGTTCATCTTGACTTTTTAGGTCACTAAGAGGGTGAATATAGGTTCATTTCTGTTTGACATAAACAATTTTGTATTATAAACTTAAGCTATTCTCTCCCTGACTTCAGTTAAATGGTAAGTTGGAATTTCTACAATAAAGATTTACTACTTTGTACTTTACTCATTATGATGTTCATAAAATGTTGGGACATCAGTTAATCTCTTGGGTTAAGTTTCAAGTAAAAATCATAGCAAGGCTAGGTCAAAATGTGGACTTTTACCTCTCTCTAGGCCAGAGAATAATTTCTGTAGATTCTCATCTGGGCTCAAGAAATGCGGCTGAGGGACTCTTACAAATGTTTTTTTTTTTAGTTTGTCTGTTGTTGTTTTTAGAAGAAAAAAATGAGGTTTTGTCATAGGCTTAGAGTCATTGTCTGCATTGTGCTAAAATTGTACCTTGGCGGTCACTAAAAAATTGGTCAAGATAGAACAATGAAGTTTGGTTAACATTTTGCGAGAGGCATTCCCCACATGTTTAGCAAACCACATAATTAAAAAACCACAAAACTTTAATTATTATTCAGTTATTCCCCCTTTTCAACTGTAAAATTACAGTCAAGCAGTGGCAGCCCCTCTGCCCCATCGTGTTTTTTTAGTGTTGCATTAAAACTTGGGTCCTCTATTGACCGTTTAATTTATTTATCAGCAAAGGAAAATACTTCTCTGATATAAAACCTGAGGGGATTTCAGACAACTTGAGGGGATTCCAGACAACAGGAGGAGATTTCAGACAACAGGAGGGGGTTCCAGACAGCAGGAGGGGATTTATGACAACCTGAGGGGATTTATGACAACTTGAGGGGATTCCAGATAACAGGAGGGGATTCCAGACAACAGGAGGGGATTTCAGACAACTTGAGGGGATTCCAGACAACTTGAGGGGATTCCAGACAACAGGAGGAGATTTCAGACAACAGGAGGGGGTTCCAGACAACAGGAGGGGATTTCAGACAACACGAGGGGATTTCAGACAACAGGAGGGGATTTCAGACAGCAGGAGGGGATTTATGACAACCTGAGGGGATTCGAGACAACAGGATGGGATTTCAGACAACTTGAGGGGATTGCAGACAACAGGAGGGGGTTCCAGACAACAGGAGGGGATTTCAGACAACTTGATGGGATTTCAGACAAAGGAGGGGATTTCAGACAACTTGAGGGGATTCCAGACAACAGGAGGGGATTCCAGACAACAGGAGGGGATTTCAGACAACTTGAGGGGATTCCAGATAACAGGAGGGGATTCCAGACAACAGGAGGGGATTTCAGACAACTTAAGGGGATTTCAGACAATAGGGGAGAATTCAGACAACCTGAGGGGAATTCAGACTGAGTTGGGATGGGTGGGGATGAGAAACTGGAAAATGTATTTTCTCGTGTCTGATCATCATTTTCAACTTTTTAAAGCCATTTTCTTTATCAAATTAAGGGCATAGATTGAAGGTGATAGTAAATTGTCAGTTAGCTCATAACAAATATCATTTTTAGATGATCTTGATAAGCCATTTAATAACCTGTCAACTTGCAATATTTTGTAACTTAATCTTCATAATAGATCATTTTAGTTGATGCAATTTTAATATATTTTTTCAAAAGAAGCTTCCAAACATAATGAAATATTTTTGCATATATTACATTTAAATTAGTATGTATCTTAAATCTGTGAATGATAATTGAAACTTGATTCACTTTCCAGTGATAATTTTGTGATTTTCAGTTTAATAACTCTGTAATACATTCTTTATTTGCTTTTGACATAACCCGTCCTTCAAAAAAAGAAAGTCAGGTTTATTTTAAGTTATTGAATTCATTCTTAAAAAAGGAGTTAAAACTTAATGCATTGATTGACGTACATAATACATAATAAGAAGGAATTTTTTTTACTTACCAATTTTTCAAACAAGATAATTCACCAGATACAATACATATGTTATGAGTCTTTTGTTTTCAAGGTTGATTTTTCGGGACACTAACTCAATTACACAGGACTGTTCTATGGCTATTTTTAGCTTCTCTGTTGTTGTTTTTAAAATGTCATGCTTTTGTCAGAGCCTTGGTGTCGTCATTGTTGGGAAAAGACTTTATCCCTGGCCATAAGTGAAAACACTGTTTCAAGATATTAACAAGAAAAACACCTTACACATATTTGCATAGACAGTTTGCAAATTTTTAGCAAGGCCCATAACTCTAGCTTTAATACACTTGTAGAATATATGCTCCTTTTCGACAAAAACGTGATAAACTTTTGCCTCAGCTTAAGGTGCTTTGGATAAGGGGTGTAAACTCAGACTGGTTTAATTTTTTTAACAGGGGGAGGGGGTGTTTTTGCAGTGCTCTGCATAAGGCCTGCATTTACACTGACTGGTTACTCTCTTTTTCAGGTGGTGTTATTGATGCAGTCCTCTGGATAAGACTAGTATTAACTAAGACTGGTTACTCTATTTTTTATTGGCTGTGTGATGTATACGGTGCTCTGGGTCAGGCCTGCGTTAACTCAGACTGGGTACTCTATATTTATCAGGTGGTGTTGTGTTTGTGGTGCTCTGGATTAGGCCTGTGTTAACACAGACTGGTTACTCTATTTTATAGATGGTCTTGTGTCTGAGTGCTTTGGATAAGGTGTGCCGTTTACACAGACTTTTTACTTTGTTTTTTACAGGTGGCGTTGTGTATGCGGGGCCAATGCGAGACAAGCGCTACATGACAATGCTTGATCCGTTTTATGAGAGGTTTGGTCATGTGGTCGTCTTTCTCATCTATCTTGCATCACTCTGGGGAGACCTTTTTTGGACTGCTTCCATTCTCAATGCATTAGGTTTGTTATACATAGATAACAGATTTCATGGTAAATGTACCTTCAGGGATAGAATTTCGATAGGCTTAAAGATGCATAAATGTCGAAAATCAAAAAAAGGATGAATAAATGTTGAAAACAATGGTTCTTATGAAGGGTACCAAGATTAATTTATAAGAAAGGTGCAGAAAACACAGTATTTCTAACTTATGAAACCATAGTAGATCACAGTTAATCTTTTAGCACTCACCAATATTTTTGTGTTTTAATCTATTTAATACACAGTTACAATATTGTTACCAGTAATAAATCTTTTCCATATTATTTAGTAAGTAGTTAAAGGTTTATCACTCAAAATTTATGTTTGTTATACATGTATATGTATTGATTTTGAATAAGAGTGTCACTTTAAGTTTACAAGAAATACTTAGTAATGATACGGTGTTCTAGTTTTTGAAAGAACCTTTTGTTTGAATTTAATTTAAGGCTTTTATTTTATTTTTTCAAGGAATTGTAAGAGCGGCAGTGTTATAGGGGGTGTCATTGTCAGAGCCCCATGGTGTAGTCTATGAAGTTATTGTCAGAGATGTGGTGTTGTAAGCAGTGTTATAGGGGGTGTCATTGTCAGAGCCCCATGGTGTAGTCTATGAAGTTATTGTCAGAGATGTGGTGTTGTAAGCAGTGTTATAGGGGGTGTCATTGTCAGAGCCCCATGGTGTAGTCTATGAAGTTATTGTCAGAGATGTGGTGTTGTAAGCAGTGTTATAGGGGGTGTCATTGTCAGAGCCCCATGGTGTAGTCTATGAAGTTATTGTCAGAGATGTGGTGTTGTAAGCAGTGTTATAGGGGGTGTCATTGTCAGAGCCCCATGGTGTAGTCTATGAAGTTATTGTCAGAGATGTGGTGTTGTAAGCAGTGTTATAGGGAGTGTCATTGTCAGAGCCCCATGGTGTAGTCTATGAAGTTATTGTCAGAGATGTGGTGTTGTAAGCAGTGTTATAGGGGGTGTCATTGTCAGAGCCCCATGGTGTAGTCTATGAAGTTATTGTCAGAGATGTGGTGTTGTAAGCAGTGTTATAGGGGGTGTCATTGTCAGAGCCCCATGGTGTAGTCTATGAAGTTATTGTCAGAGATTTGGTGTTGTAAGCAGTGTTATAGGGGGTGTCATTGTCAGAGCCCCATGGTGTAGTCTATGAAGTTATTGTCAGAGATTTGGTGTTGTAAGCAGTGTTATAGGGGGTGTCATTGTCAGAGCCCCATGGTGTAGTCTATGAAGTTATTGTCAGAGATTTGGTGTTGTAAGCAGTGTTATAGGGGGTGTCATTGTCAGAGCCCCATGGTGTAGTCTATGAAGTTATTGTCAGAGATTTGGTGTTGTAAGCAGTGTTATAGGGGGTGTCATTGTCATAGCCCCATGGTGTAGTCTATGAAGTTATTGTCAGAGATGTGGTGTTGTAAGCAGTGTTATAGGGGGTGTCATTGTCAGAGCCCCATGGTGTAGTCTATGAAGTTATTGTCAGAGATTTGGTGTTGTAAGCAGTGTTATAGGGGGTGTCATTGTCAGAGCCCCATGGTGTAGTCTATGAAGTTATTGTCAGAGATTTGGTGTTGTAAGCAGTGTTATAGGGGGTGTCATTGTCAGAGCCCCATGGTGTAGTCTATGAAGTTATTGTCAGAGATTTGGTGTTGTAAGCAGTGTTATAGGGGGTGTCATTGTCAGAGCCCCATGGTGTAGTCTATGAAGTTATTGTCAGAGATGTGGTGTTGTAAGCAGTGTTATAGGGGGTGTCATTGTCAGAGCCCCATGGTGTAGTCTATGAAGTTATTGTCAGAGATGTGGTGTTGTAAGCAGTGTTATAGGGGGTGTCATTGTCAGAGCCCCATGGTGTAGTCTATGAAGTTATTGTCAGAGATGTGGTGTTGTAAGCAGTGTTATAGGGGGTGTCATTGTCAGAGCCCCATGGTGTAGTCTATGAAGTTATTGTCAGAGATGTGGTGTTGTAAGCAGTGTTATAGGGGGTGTCATTGTCAGAGCCCCATGGTGTAGTCTATGAAGTTATTGTCAGAGATGTGGTGTTGTAAGCAGTGTTATAGGGGGTGTCATTGTCAGAGCCCCATGGTGTAGTCTATGAAGTTATTGTCAGAGATGTGGTGTTGTAAGCAGTGTTATAGGGGGTGTCATTGTCAGAGCCCCATGGTGTAGTCTATGAAGTTATTGTCAGAGATTTGGTGTTGTAAGCAGTGTTATAGGGGGTGTCATTGTCAGAGCCCCATGGTGTAGTCTATGAAGTTATTGTCAGAGATTTGGTGTTGTAAGCAGTGTTATAGGGGGTGTCATTGTCAGAGCCCCATGGTGTAGTCTATGAAGTTATTGTCAGAGATTTGGTGTTGTAAGCAGTGTTATAGGGGGTGTCATTGTCATAGCCCCATGGTGTAGTCTATGAAGTTATTGTCAGAGATGTGGTGTTGTAAGCAGTGTTATAGGGGGTGTCATTGTCAGAGCCCCATGGTGTAGTCTATGAAGTTATTGTCAGAGATTTGGTGTTGTAAGCAGTGTTATAGGGGGTGTCATTGTCAGAGCCCCATGGTGTAGTCTATGAAGTTATTGTCAGAGATGTGGTGTTGTAAGCAGTGTTATAGGGGGTGTCATTGTCATAGCCCCATGGTGTAGTCTATGAAGTTATTGTCAGAGATTTGGTGTTGTAAGCAGTGTTATAGGGGGTGTCATTGTCAGAGCCCCATGGTGTAGTCTATGAAGTTATTGTCAGAGATTTGGTGTTGTAAGCAGTGTTATAGGGGGTGTCATTGTCAGAGCCCCATGGTGTAGTCTATGAAGTTATTGTCAGAGATTTGGTGTTGTAAGCAGTGTTATAGGGGGTGTCATTGTCAGAGCCCCATGGTGTAGTCTATGAAGTTATTGTCAGAGATGTGGTGTTGTAAGCAGTGTTATAGGGGGTGTCATTGTCAGAGCCCCATGGTGTAGTCTATGAAGTTATTGTCAGAGATTTGGTGTTGTAAGCAGTGTTATAGGGGGTGTCATTGTCAGAGCCCCATGGTGTAGTCTATGAAGTTATTGTCAGAGATTTGGTGTTGTAAGCAGTGTTATAGGGGGTGTCATTGTCAGAGCCCCATGGTGTAGTCTATGAAGTTATTGTCAGAGATGTGGTGTTGTAAGCAGTGTTATAGGGGGTGTCATTGTCAGAGCCCCATGGTGTAGTCTATGAAGTTATTGTCAGAGATGTGGTGTTGTAAGCAGTGTTATAGGGGGTGTCATTGTCAGAGCCCCATGGTGTAGTCTATGAAGTTATTGTCAGAGATGTGGTGTTGTAAGCAGTGTTATAGGGGGTGTCATTGTCAGAGCCCCATGGTGTAGTCTATGAAGTTATTGTCAGAGATGTGGTGTTGTAAGCAGTGTTATAGGGGGTGTCATTGTCAGAGCCCCATGGTGTAGTCTATGAAGTTATTGTCAGAGATTTGGTGTTGTAAGCAGTGTTATAGGGGGTGTCATTGTCAGAGCCCCATGGTGTAGTCTATGAAGTTATTGTCAGAGATTTGGTGTTGTAAGCAGTGTTATAGGGGGTGTCATTGTCAGAGCCCCATGGTGTAGTCTATGAAGTTATTGTCAGAGATTTGGTGTTGTAAGCAGTGTTATGGTCTGTTTGAAAACCTTCCATTTTGCCCAAACTGGTAGCGGTTTAAGAACATTCACAAAAAAGGTAGTGTTTGTGATGGTACCAAGACCCCAAACTATAGCCTAAATTATTCTAGTATCTTTGGCATGTTCAAGTTTAATTTATAGTTAGTCTATATTTTGAAGATAATAAGGTGGGGTGTTATTAAAGCCTTGGTATTGTTATTGGCTTTGTCGTTAAAAAACTTTAACCATAGCCATAACTTAAAAGCAGCTAGAGTTATTAAAATGAAACTTGATATAGTTGTTGCCAGGGAGAATAATTTGTGCAGGTAAAGCAAGGAAATAATTCTGGCTTTAATAATTACTGGGTTGAATTTTTTTAAAACTTAACTTTGAAGGTGAAATATTTCATTGACATGGTATGCTCACAAATGTTTCCATGAAATTTCTAAAGCATTAAAGATTTGAAAGTTAACAACGATGATGTTGTCACCGTTGTTAAGCACTTAAACAAAGTTTTGAACAATTTGCCCTAAGAATTATAGCTCATGTTTGACTGAAAAACAAGAACAGACGGCCATTGGCGTTCATCTCCACGGCACTCTCTATTAAGAACATACAACTTTGTTTACAATGTAAACTCTCTTTACCTTAGTAAATATAATTCATTACAATTTCATGAACCATTTTTCAGGAACCACTTTAAGCGTTATCATCAACATAGACTTGACTGTTGCCATAGTTACATCAGCGGGGGTGACAGTGGCCTACACAATGGTTGGACAGATGATCAGTGTGGCCTACACAGACATTGTACAGCTCTTCTTTATTGTTCTAGGGCTGGTAGGTATGACTTCATGTGTGGTATGGAGAAAATATTGTTCCTATGGTTGCTATAGTGACATGAGTAGGAGTCACATTCATTAACACCTGAGTGAAATAAAGTAGCATAGAGACAAACACTTGTATGTTTTCAGTAAGTAGTAGTAAAGAAGTGTTTTCATAATAAGGTTTTGTAAGATCATTGTCGGTCACATTCACGAACATCAGGGTGCAATACATGTAGTATAGCGTTCGCAGACTTCACGCAGCTCTTCTTTATGAAGATTAGCTTGGTAGGTACATGTACTACAGTTGAAAACCCTTAATCCGAAATCGTAGGGACCCAAAAATCTTTTCGAAATAGCATTATTTGGGATTAACAATTTCGAGTAAGCAATGCGGCGATTGAATCTGATGAGGAATTTCGAATGCCATTCAGGTTGTCTTTTCCAGGAATTAAATACACAATAAATCACCCAAATTAATCACTCATTATCTGTCATCGATATTTGTTACAAACGCATGCTCTATGTCATTCTTTAACAAGGCTAATTGTGCTCCATTGTCACCTGAGGCCAATGCCCAAGTGCATTCGCATTATGGTGTGGAAAACTATGCGATGATCGAGTTCGAAATAAGGATTGATAAATAGGTGTGAAATATATAATCGTGGCCATAATTTTTACTTCGAAATAGCAATTATTTCAGAATAGCGATTTCGGATTATAGATTAAAAATTTTGTTAAACAAAGAAGGAATAAAATCAGGGTTAAAAAATAATTTTGAAATAGCCATAATTTTGGATAAACTGTGTTCGGAATAGGGGTGTTCAACTGTATTTGATTTCATGTTCAACTTGATAAAAGAATGATGTCTGTGAAGTCAAAGAAAGAAACCAAAACAACACAATTTACAAGTTCTGGTTTCTCCTGGGGAATGCTAGTATTGTACCCGGTATTTTCTGGAAACTGTGCTAAGGTCAGTCACATCTTTTAGCTAAGAACCATAAGTTTCCATTTATTTATTTAACATTTAAAGAAAGTCACTCTTGGCATGATGTTACACGAGAGTGTGGTCTTGTTTTTTGTAGGAAACCAGAGTGCCCGGTGTATACTCTCCTGTCCGTCTGTCAGGCTTGTATGTCGTCCAGGTCTTGATATATATTGACATCATTGAAAGAAAAAGAGATTTTCCATTAAAAAAATTATTAAGCGATAATACCATTTTCATGCTTTAAGATGGAATTGCACTTTTAAATTATATTCATTTGGATTAGTTTTAAGAGAGAAATGTGTAAATTTCAAATAGTTTTGCATTGATATATGGTTATCAAGATTATCAACCTGATTATAAGGTACACGACAGGCATCACCTACTCGTATATCAAATGATTTAATGTTTAAATTATCAGCTTGTTACCTCATTTATAATGTAATCATTAAAGTTTTAATAAATACTGAGGAAAAAAGAGAGTATATGTTATGATCATGTGAAATATGAATATGTTATGATAGATAATGAATACATTACAGCACATTTGTGAAATGTTCTCTCTCATGTACCGTACTTTGATGCATCAATCACATTTGGTACATTAAATTACATTGCGCCACGTGCTATTATACATGGCAGGGTCCATAGGTCTATATAACAAATACAATTATATGGTATGAATCATCTATAGAAGTGAGAGGATTATACATTTGGAAGAATAAAGTCATCATTAGAATGATATTTTCCTTTGGTAGAGGAATTGACTTGTATATCCATTTGATTTTTGAGAGGTACTGGTTGTCCTTGCCTGAAGCATGAACAACCGACCTAGTTACCATGGTAACATACATCATTATATCCTTACAGGTACCGTGTGTGACGTTTGTTCTGACCAATGAGCATGTAGGCAGTATGGAGATGACCTCTGCGTCCTGGCTGGGACAACTGACCTAGTTACCATGGTAACATACATCATCATATACTTACAGGTGCTGTGTGTGCCGTTTGTACTGACCAATGAGCATGTGGGCAGTCTTGAGTTGACCTCTGCCTCCTAGCTGGGACAACTGCCCTAGTTACCATGGTAACATAAACCACTATATACTTACAGATGCTGTGTGTGCCGTTTGTACTGACCAATGAGCATGTGGGCAATCTGGAGATGACCTCTGCCTCATGGCTTGGACAACTGACCCCTGGCAGTATCTCACCTTGGATTGACCTCCTTATTGCCATGGTGACATTTATAAAAACAATTTTTCATTGTAATCTCAATATTATTGAATGTCTCTTGTGAATCTGCCTTTGTCACTGCCTATGTCAGTTTTTAGTGCGATAAAATAATTTCTCACTGATTTCTTCCTGAACTTTGTCTGAAGTATTCTTGTATATAAATTTACTTGAATGATTTCTGTTGACTCAACATCAATGTTTTACATGGTCATCAGAACACAAAAAAGGAAATATTGTCTTGTTACAAGTTAAATCAAGGTTGAGGTCACACTTATAGGTTTATACAGGTACTCATGCATACTAGACATGTGTTTCCAGTCATCATCATGCAACCAGTGCTGGAAAAATTCTGTCTTCCATATTCTATGGAAAATGAGTAACAGCAATTGAAAATATTTTAATGGTTAATTTTATGCAATTTAGATTTTGATGTTTCAAAAAAGAAATAATGTTTTAAAATAAAAATGCAATTATCAGTAAAATTGAAGCATGTTTTTGTGAAATGTACAAAACTGAATAACATATAATTTGACAGTTACACAAGAAATATTTTAAGCATGTGTCTAGTGTGATTATCCGACCATGGGGCATTCTGCTCAGCCAATAACTAGACAAGCCATGTCAGCAGCTTTCACTCATGTCTGGGTGTCAGATTTAGTTATTGATATCCATATATGGGATTTCATGTCGTATACAAATTGGATCTTCTTTAAGTTATGTAATTTCTTGTATTTTTCAGACATTTGGTACGATCCCCTGGCAGGCATATTTCCAGCGTGTGTTGTCTGTACAAACAAGCAGACAAGCCCAGGTTCTCTCCGTGACAGGCGGATGTGCGGCCCTGATACTTGTGATTCCCTCTGTTATCATTGGTGCCGCCAGCACAACCGCAGGTAGGGGTATTAACCAGAAATGGTGAAAGTGTGTTGTTTGTCAGAAGTGAACCTTAGGTGATGTAACTTAACACTTTCTTAACAACTTCTGGTGCTTACCAAGCCTGCCATTTGGGATTTCTCTAGATGGTCTTGTTTCTCAGATATCAGGCTTCATATTGAGAGAAAATCTGCAAGTAAAACCAACAAAATGGATGTTTTAAGGTGTATTTAAACAAATTGAGATATTGTAATAGTCTTGGTGTTTTCAGCTCGCAAACACTGAATGATAAATAAATATTAATATTCATGTTGCTACAGACAATACTCACATGTATAGTAAGGCTCATAACTCTTTCTTTCATAACTGTTGTAATATGCCCCTTAATTGATTGAAAAATAAAGAACAGAGAAGCAATAGTGTTTGCTCTTTGCAGCGCTTGTTGAGTTTCTGTTTTCAATAGGTGCAAAATAATCAAGTTAAGTAAAGAAACTGTGTATTTTTGTAGAATATGGCTTTGGGTGACTGTGATATTATCCCCCTTTTCTGCATCATTTTTCATCCTTTTAAAAGAAATGAGCCAAGATGAACAACGTATTTCAATATTAGATAAATTGATCGTGTACCAGTAATTATCTTCCTCTATTTCAGACTGGAATGTAACAAGGCTTGGAGTGTCTCCCCTGGCCATCAACAAGTCCAGCATGGTTCTACCATATGTCCTGTATGAGTTTACCCCACCCACTGTCTCCATCATAGGTAAGCAGGGCGGTGATGTTGTATTTTTGATCTGTGTTTAAATTGCTAGAATTCTTCTGCAGTAAAGTTTCATCTGGTCTATTAAGGAACTGTCATCACCATCATTATTGTTGTTGTGAAACATTGAGATTCGCCATCACCTTCATCATCATTATTGTGAAATCCTGACATTTGCCATCATAGTCCTCATCTTTGTTGTGGAACATTGAGGTTTACTATCACTGCGGTTATCATTGTTGTAAACAAGGTTTGCTATCACTGTTGTTATCATTGTTGTGAAACATTGAGGTTTGCTATCACTGCGGTTATCTTTGTTGTGAAACGTTGAGGTTTGCCATCACTGTGGTTATTATTGTTGTGAAACATTGAGGTTTGCTATCACTGCGGTTATCATTGTTGTAAAACGATGTTTGCTATCACTGCGGTTATCATTGTTGTGAAACGTTGAGGTTTGCCATCACTGCGGTTATCTTTGTTGTGAAACATTGAGGTTTGCCATCACTGCGGTCATCTTTGTTGTGAAACATTGAGGTTTGCCATCACTGCGGTTATCTTTGTTGTGAAACGTTGAGGTTTGCCATCACTGCGGTTATCTTTGTTCTGAAACGATTAGTGTACTCGCCCTCATCATCTTGTTGTGAAGTGTTGAGATGTAGTGTTTTGGATTGCCATCACAGTGGTCATCTTTGTTTGAAATGTTGAAGTTCACCATGATTTAAAAGGAGCATTAGAACCTGTTTGTTGAGCTAATTTCTTCTTATTTAGCATTCCTTTTCCAAGACATTAGGTGTCTTTTAGAAATTATCCGTGCAATTTGAATAGCTATTTTGGACAATAAATAAATATGATGATTCAGGAGAAATTGTTCAGTGTAGCTTTATGTAAAAGATGTTAGCAAATTCTTCATGAATGCCTTACATTTTATTTGAATACAATAATGCAGATTGTACAGGCCCCAATTTCTGGAAATATTGAAATGTCTCTAGCAAAACTGGTTTTACTTAAGCCAAATTACTTGCTTAAAATTGATTGAATCAACTAGAACACAGTGTATCATGATCTTTAATTTCCAAAACTCTTTAAAGGGAGAAAATAACACAAGTTATACAATAACCAAAATACTAGGGGTGGCTTAATCTTGTTTTAAGATGTCTTAGTCTTTTACCTTATACTGCTTAAGAGTGCTCATGTACACCTGAAAAGTAAAGAACAGAATCTACGAAGCACAGTTTACGCCAAAATGAGGTTACACCCGGACATTTACAATCTTAACCTTATGTTCATTATTGAAATGGGCCCTGGTGTTTGATGTCAACCACTGCTCTTTGATTCAGGTCTGGCAGCAATATCTGCGGCAGTGATGTCATCCATGGACAGTTCAATATTGGGATCCAGCTCCATGTTCACTTACAACATATATAAAAATATACTGCGCTCAAAGGTAACATGGTTAAATGAACCAAGATTCATTTACTTGATGATTGCTGATTTAGTTATTATCAAACTTCTAAGGAACTGGATCCTGATCATTTAAAAATGGAAAGAAAAGTTTCTGATTTTTTTTTTTTTTTTGGCACAAATTGTAAAAACCAGCAATAAAACACCTCATGTAGGATTAAATGTTAAATGGATTTAATAGTTGGTGCTAAAAGAGTATTGAGTAAATCAGATATGATGAAAGATGAACATATTTTCATTTACTTCTATTCATGCCTGTTTTGCATGTCTATATAGAATAAACTGACTTAAAACAAACTTTCTCTTATTCCCCACATATTTCAGGCTTCAGACAAGGAGCTTCTCTGGGTACAGCGCTTGGCCATCCTGGCTCTGGGAGTCATAGCAACTCTCATCTCTCTCTACGTTCCCGTCATTTACGGACTGTTTATCCTCGCTGCCGACGTCGTGTTCGTAATTCTACTGCCTCAACTCACGTGCGCTCTGTTTTTTAAAGTGTCCAACGCCTATGGGGCGGTGTGCGGATATCTTGTGGGCATTATTTTAAGGTTTGGTGCTGGTGAACCATACCTGAATCTCAATCCATTTATTTTTTACCCATGGTTTAGTGAAACTGACGGTCAAATATTTCCATTCCGAACGTTCGCCATGTTGTGTTCATTTGTGACTATACTAGTGATATCATTTTTTGCAAATTTATTATTTAGGAAAGAACTATTGCCAAAGTATTTGGATATACTAGGAATCTCGGACAGGGAGGGTTATCATTACTCCCCAACACCGCCTGCAAGTGATGCGAGTGAATTATCAGCTAGTCAAAGTGATAAAGACCGTTCTAATGTCACCACAAACTCTACAGCAATGTGATATACATTCCAAAATCTTTATGCGAAAGTATGTTGAAACCTTTGATCATTCAAATCTAATGATGTATTTTACCTTTGTTATGACATTTTTTGTTGATTTGTTTTCTGAATTCTCTAACAAACAGATGGGGTATTGTGATAGCCTTGGTATTCCTGGCCTCAAACAAGAACTTTTACCTTGGCCACAATTCGAAAACCATTGAAGATATTCAAAAAAACAACTTTATATAAGCTTACACAACTGCCAATTGTTATACATATCTCAGATATAGGCATTAAATGTACTTTTATTATACTTATACATGTTTCAGGAACTCATACTTTTTATGCTGACATCATGTTTGAATCTCTGAAAGACTAGTCATTGTCTTTGACAAGAAGCTGTTGTGTATATTTGGGGCCAATTTCATGAATGATTGTAGATGTATAGTGCACCAAGTCCAGTATAAAAGATGAAAACATTTGTAGCTAGTTGGTCATGGTCAATAGCTGCCCCTATTGAATTTGGAGTCAGTAAGCAAAAGGTCATTGTTACCTCTACCAGAAAAATGATGTACACTTAAGACAGGTAACTCATGCATTTTATTATTTATTTGAAGAAGTGCTAATTTGTTAATATGATCGTGGGTTCATATTTATAATCTTGGAAATATTTCAAGTATATGTACGAAATAAATTACAAAAATGCATACTGGTACATCTTTTTATATAAAATGCAAAAGACATCTCTTTAAATGAGAATGTTCTCATACAGCATGTTTTTATCTTGATTGTGTAAGTAATTAAGTAAAAAGTAACTTTGAAAGCAGTGTTCTTTCTATTGCTTTTCTTGAAGGAACAATTTTGAGCAATTGTAATTTTATGTTACCATTTTGTTTTGTTTACATATTATATTAATAATTAATGTGAAATTCCATGCTAAAAATGTCATGTCTAGAAATAAACTACAAAGGCATATATGAAGTTTTGTTGTTTTTAGAAAATAAAAAACATGTATATCAAAGGTGTAGCATATTTGTTTTTGAACGGAACTATTCTATAAAATACTCTCATGTAGAAACCTTTAGCAGTTCAGTTCTATAAATTCTTATGTGGGACATTTATGTCGGGATAAATAAAAAAATAACACCGGAAATGCCTGGTGATTAGCAATTAAGTTTAGAGGGTACTCAATTTCAATCACGTAGATTAGACTGTACCATGGGACATTGCCAGAGCTGAATAATATTCGAGAAAGTAAGTATTTTTAGTTTGACATTATGTTTGCAGAATAAAATATCATGTTCATGGTATGCGCAAGATGAAAAGCGTTCAGGGTAGGCAACATTGATAAGTCAAGTAGGTAAGTCAATGCCCATGATATGAATTATATTGATTTTGAGGTTAGTGGGTAAAAAGTAAAAGCATGGTAGTAGTTTTATTTATCATGACCAGCTGATGAACCTTTAATTTGAGGTCATCTGATCAAAGGTCATGTTTGTGGTGGCCTAAAGCTGAAACTCGGTTTCCGAGCGATATCTGAAGAACGCTATTGTACAGGAACGTCAGACAATGTATGTATGTTGGTCATGCCCAGCAGATTAGCTTTTAAGGTCAGTGGGTTAAATGTCACGATCGTTGTGACCGTAAGGTCAAAATACGCAATTTCCTATCAATACTCGAAACACACCTATGCCAAGAGACCTCGAACTTGGTATATTTATACGTCAGTTGGTCAAAGGTCAAGGTCGTGGTGACTTTAAGCTGAAAATCCTACCTTAAGTACCTCAGGCTTGTTTGCTGACGAATTGCAACTGCTTCCTGTTAGTCATGTTTCAGCAAAAACATTTGCGGCGTCTTTAATGCTTTGCATCAAAATTAGTCTTGTTGTATCTGAATTACATTAAATATAGTATGTATTTAAATTATGAGATGAACCGTCGAAATATTTGTTTTTACAAAAGCTCTTATCTATAATGGTGCGCAATCACTTATCTGCTAGTACGCTACAAGGTCGCGTGAAACTATTCTGTGATAACAGAAAATACTTATATAGATCACACATGTCCATTTACACGTGAACGAATACGTAATATAAAACAGTGTAATAAGCATCGCATGCAGCATTCAGTGGAAGAGATTTACTACTGAAACTAATTCTTAACAAGATGGTTGGATTCCTTTGGTTGGCATGTGTTGTAGCCATGGCAACAGAGGCAGCCGCTCTCAATTTTACTGATGGCATTGTTTCGCATGCCTGCTTGGAATGCATTTGTAAGGTAGAACATATATGTTGTTGTTGTTTTTTTATAGATGTTAACATTTTCAATTTAATATGTCTAGAATAACTTATTATACACTTACAATGCTTGATTCTAAACAAATAAAACAGTAAGTTTCAATTAAAATATTACAAAATGAAATATTTTGATTAACTTAACTCATGTAGTTGCTGTATATATACATGTATATGCTTGTTCGATATTTAGGCTTATCTTTAGTCATTTGTTTTATTTTCTAATATATATGCATTGAATTATCAGAAAATATTGATATATATATATCTATTTGTCCATATGGCCCGTGGTCGTCGTCTGGATATTTTGTAAATGATAACTGAGTCCTGAAGTTTATGACTTGGCAGGGGTTTAGAATGTTGGAATTTAGGAAGACAGTTAACTCACCAGTGCGACTCAAGAATAAATTCGAATGAAGAAACCGCAGCTTGTTATACACCCATAAAAGTAACGACCCATTGATAGAGGTCAAAAGAAGCGAATACCATTCTAATGTGGCACCGCGTTGTCCAACGTGAGTTGTCTTACCCAAGACACAGTGATTCGGTGGGAAGAGCTCTTGCTTTGGTGTCATTTGACCTGTACAAAATTTAGAGACATTTAACCTAATATATATGGTATATATATATATATATATATATATATATATATATATATATATATATATATATATATATATAAGAAAATTTTCTATTTAGCATTTCGAGATTTTCTGATTTATGCCCGAAGTGAATAATTCGTTATTTAAATCAACAACAACACAACAACAAACACAACGGTGAGCATAGGTGACTGTCCACTAGGTGTGAATTTATTCTGACCACTCTGATCAAGTTTATAACTGTGTCACATAACCAAGACTTTGTAAACATGTTAAAATATTTATAAAATCAATATTTCAGCGAGCGTCCGGGTGTCAGAACGATCCGTGCAAAATGGATTTGGGGTCACTTTCGTGCGGCTATTTCCAGATAAAAGAAGCATACTACCAGGACTGCCGTGAATATGCTCCCTTGACAATAACAAAATGTAATAATGCCGCATTGTATTTTTTATCACAGATTACTGTGTCCGATTGTGATTTAAAATTGTTGTATATAATGGTGCGAAGAGCAAACCTTATTTTTTCTTTAGATACATTAACTTAACATTCTTCAAGGCAACAATTCACCAGCATATAAGCGCAGAACTTTAATAAATAATATTCCAAAAAAAAAGTAATATTTGATTTGAAATCGACCCCAAACAATCTAGCCTTCTTGTAAAATTAATTACACACTTGCAGTTGCCAATTGCTGATTGTCAAAGGTCATTTTCTGTTGGAGGTTTCGGCCATTAAATAGTCCTATTTTCTGCTTAAATAAACCACCGTGCACAAGCTCTGTAAGATACAATGAACAAGGATATTTCCTATCAAGTTCCCTTGTTTAAAGTCAAGTAGTAAAAAACAATCGGCAAGTACATATACTGGCAAAATCAGTTTAATATTGGCAAATATCTGTGGCAAATGTATCGATATACATAATAAACATTGTAACGTTCTTTGTAGCCTGGGAGCAGTGTTCCGCGGACGTACAATGCGCCTCACAATGCGTCCAGAACTATATGGCTAGATATGTCAGCCACACCAACTGCTCTGACACATGCGAGACCTACGCACGTGAACACAATGGAGGGCCAAAAGGCTGCGCCCAAGCCAGTACCTTGGGTTACTGGCATGAAGTCCAACATGAAACGGGGTGCCAAAACGTCCCTTAGAAAAATACATATACACATTGATAATGGCTCTATAACAATTCCTTGTGCAAAACAAAAACAATTAAGCTTTATAAATAGAACACGTTTATTGCCTTAACTGGTCATTTGACTTCTTCAAAACCTTAACGTGTCAGGGACTTTAAGAATCACATTTTTTATTAACATTCTTTACGAATAAACTTACCTTATTAATAAATAATCCTTGTGTCAATTAACGGGGTATTTGTAAGGCCTTAGCCTTATGTCAGTTAAAAGGGTGTCAGTTTAAAACGGCAACAACCTTGTGTCAGTTTATTACTTTACAGGGTATATGTAAGGCCACAACCTTAAGTCAGTTAAGAGGGTATTTGGTAGGCCTCAACATTGTGTCAGTTAACAGGGTATCTGTAAGGCTTCGACCTTGTGTCAGTTAACAGGGTATCTGTAAGGCCTCAACCTTGTGTCAGTTAACAGGGTATCTGTAAGGCCTCAACCTTGTGTCAGTTAACAGGGTATCTGTAAGGCTGCGACCTTGTGTCAGTTAACAGCGTATCTGTAAGGCCTCAACCTTGTGTCAGTTTACAGGGTATCTGTAAGGCTGCGACCTTGTGTCAGTTAACAGCGTATCTGTAAGGCTCCGACCTTGTGTCAGTAAACATGGCATATGTAAGGCCTCAACCGTGTGTCTGTTAACATGGTATGTGTTAGGCCTCAACCTTGTGTTAGGCTTCAACCTTGTGTCAGTTAACAGGGTATCTGTAAGGCCTCAACCTTGTGTCAGTTTACAGGGTATCTGTTAGGCTCCGACCTTGTGTCAGTTAACAGGGTATCTGTAAGGCCTCAACCTTGTGTTTGTTAACATGGTATGTGTTAGGCCTCAACCTTGTATTAGGCCTAAACCATGTGTCAGTCAACAGGGTATATGTTAGGCCTCAACCATGTGTCAGTACAAAGGGTATCTGTTAGGCCTCAACCTTGTGTCAGTTAACAGAGTATTTGTTAGGCCTCAACCTTGTGCCAGTCAACAGGGTATCTGTTAGGCCTCAACATTGTGTCAGTTAACAGGGTATATGCTAGGCCTCAACCTTGTGTCAGTACAAAGGGTATCTGTAAGGCCTCAACATTGTGTCAGTTAACAGGGTATTTGTTAGGCCTCAACCTTTTGTCAGTTAACAGAGTATCTGTAAGGCCTCAACATCGTGTCAGTTAACAGGGTATGTGCTAGGCCTCAATCTTGTGTCAGTTAACAGAGTATCTTTTAGGCATCAACATTGTATCATTTAACAGGGTATATGTTAGGCCTCAACATTGTGTCAGTTAACAGGGTATGTATTAGGCCTCAACCTTGAGTCAGTAAACAGTGTATCTGTTAGGCCTCAACCTTGTGTCAGTGTACAGTGTATCTAGTAGGCCTCAACCTTGTGTCAGTCAACAGGGTATCTGTTAGGCCTCAACATTATGTCAGTTAACAGGGTATGTGTTAGGCCTCAACCTTGTGTCAGTTAAAAGAGTATCTGTTAGGCCTCAAACTTGTGTCAGTTAACATAATATATGTTAGGCCTCAACCTTGTGCAGTTAACAGGGTATGTGTTAGGCCTCAACCTTGTGTCAGTTAACATAGTATGTGTTAGGCCTAAACATATTGTCAGTTAACATAGTATGTTTTAGGCCTTAACCTTGTGTCAGTTAACAGGGTATGTTTTAGGCCTTAATCTTGTGTCAGTTAACAGAGTATCTTTTAGGCCTTAATCTTGTGTCAGTTAACAGAGTATCTTTTAGGCCTCAACCTTGTGTCAGTTAACAGGGTATTTGTTAGGCCTCAACATTGTGTCAGTTAACATAGAATTTGTTAGGCCCCAACCTTGTGTCAGTCAACAGGGTATCTTTTAGGCCTCAACCTTGTGTCAGTTAACAGTGTATCTGTAAGGCTTCAACCTTTTGTCAGTTAGCAGGGTATCTGTTAGGCCCAAACCTTGTGTCATTTAGTAGGGTATTTGTAAGGCCTCAACCTTGTGTCAGTTATCAGGTAATCAGTTAGGCATTAACCTTGTGTCAGGCATCATTTTGTCAGGTAACAGGGTGTTTGTAAGGCCTGAACCTTTTGTCAGTTAACAGGGTATGTGTTAGGCCCTAACATTGTGTCAGTTAACAGAGTATCTGTAAGGCCTCAACATTGTGTCAGTTAACAGGGTATGTGTTAGACCTGAACCTTGTGTCAGTTAACAGGGTATGTGTTAGGCCTCAACCTTGTGTCAGTTAACAGAGTATCTGTAAGGCCTCAACATTGTGTCAGTTAACAGAGTATCTGTTAGGCCTCAACATTGTGTCAGTTAACAGGGTATCTGTTAGGCCTCAACCTTGTGTCAATTAACAGGGTATGTGTTAGGCCCTAACATTGTGTCAGTTAACAGGGTATGTGTTAGACCTGAACCTTGTGTCAGTTAACAGGGTATGTGTTAGGCCTCAACCTTGTGTCAGTTAACAGAGTATCTGTAAGGTCTCAACATTGTGTCAGTTAACAGAGTATCTGTAAGGCCTCAACATTGTGTCAGTTAACAGGGTATCTGTTAGGCCTCAACCTTGTGTCAGTTAACTGGGTATTTGTTTTGCCTCAACCTTGTGTCAGTTAACAGGGTATGTGTAAGGCCTCAACATTGTGTCAGTTAACATAGTGTTTGTTAGGCCTCAACCTTGTGTCAGTCAACAGGGTATCTGTTAGGCCTCAACCTTGTGTCTGTTAACAGGGTATGTGTTAGGCTTCAACCTTTTGTCAGTTAGCAGGGTATCTGTAAGGCCTCAACATTGTGTCAGTTAACAGAGTATCTGTTAGGCCTCAACCTTGTGTCAGTTAACAAGGTATATGTTTGGCCACAACCTTGTGTCAGTTAACAGGGTATATGTTAGGCCTCAACCTTGTGTCAGTCAACAGAGTATCTGTTAGGCCTCAACCTTGTGTCAGTTAACAGGGTATCTGTTAGGCCCTTTCATTGTGTTGGTAAACAGAGTATATGTTAGGCCTCAACCTTGTGTCAGTTGTGTCAGTTAACAGAGTATGTGTTAGGCCTCAATCTTTTGTCAGTTAACAGGTTATATGTTAGGCCTCAACCTTGTATCAGTTAACAGGGTATTTGTTAGGCCCTTTCATTGTGTTGGTTAACAGAGTATGTGTTAGGCCTCAACCTTGTGTCATTTAACAGGGTATGTGTTAGGCCTCAGCCTTGTGTCAGTTAACAGGGTATCAGTAAGGCCCAACATTGTGCCATTTAACAGTGTATCTATTATGCCTCATTTTTGTGTCTGTTAACAGGGTATCTGTAAGGCCTCAACCTTGTGTCTGTTAACAGGTAATCTGTAAGGCCTCAACCTTGTGTCTGTTAACAGGTTATCTGTAAGGCCTCAACCTTGTGTCAGTTAACAGGGTATGTGTTAGGCCTCAACCTTGTGTCAGTTAACCGGGTATCTGTTAGGCCTCAACCTTGTGTCAGTTAACAGAGTATCTGTAAGGCCTCAACGTTGTGTCAGTTAACAGGGTATGTGTTAGGCCTCAATTAGTGTCAGTTAACAGGGTATCTGTTAGGCCTCAACCTTGTGTTAGTTAACAGTGTATCTGGTAGGCCTCAAGCTTGTGTCAGTTAACAGGGTATCTGTGAGGCTTCAACCTTGTGTCAGTTAACAGGGTATCTGTTAGGCCTCAACCTTTTGTCAGTTAACAAGGTATATGTTTGGCCACAACCTTGTGTCAGTTAACAGGGTATATGTTATTGTTGAATGACACATTAGATAAAACATTATCGTACATGCAACGAGAAAAGCATACTACAGTTGAAACTCGTTACCTCGACTTTGTCGGGACCTAGAGAAAAGGGTCGAGATAACGAATATTTGACACAAACGAATTACAAAAAATATCACCAATCCTAACACATTTGAGTTTGGTTTATGTCCGACATCTGACTTCTTTAAGTAAACGGTCTTGTTACCGGCGTGGAAACAGCAAACGTATTATTGAACAAATAAAGTGAAAACAATTTTATTTATTATTTGTGTCAAATTTATTTAATTCACGTTTATGGATTACACAAAACAGATGTAAAACAACAATTTCATACACTTTTATATTGTAAGAAAACAGTACAGCACATATGACAACAACTTAAAATAGTGCATTCGTTAAAAATGTTAATTGTTTTGTATATATGCAGTATAGAGAAATTTCTTCGTCACCTAACTTTCAATGTTGTCGAATTGTCAGATGATGCTCGGCGTCCTTGCGCGGTTCAATGAATAGCTTGCGCAATAAATGGCTCTTTAATAAAAAAGAAACAACTTAAATTATTCCCATTTACCAATAAACCACCAATTACACGGCCTCTAAACGCCAGCTCCACCACTTTACGGTGGTGCAAAGAAAAAGAGCTGTCGACACTTCCGTGATGGAGCTGTGCCCTATGTTTACATGAACAAACGTGAGTATGCTTTATATTTTATGAATTGCTACTGAATAAGGAATAAGTGAAAAGGACTTTTATTCTATGTCAAAATTAAATAATAAATACGAGTTTGACATCCTCTAACATATTATTCACGACTAGCATATTGGGCGTCCAAACAACCGCCCAATAATGAATAAACGTGTAACAGTGAAACCAAAATATACTAGAACAAATGCATAAACATGTATATATATTCGTGGGCATGTAGTATAAAATCATACACAATATAAAATCATACACAATCAATTTAGAAATAGGTTAATTGCACTACAAATATACACCATAAAAACATTATTAAATAACATATACACAGATTGTTTGAAAACATGTATGGATGTGGATTGGGAGGTGGAGCACGTATCTCTAAAGATTTTTTCTAGAATGGCTGAAGCGGGAGGCTAGCGATAGGCCGATACAAACCACGTGACCACTGGTCACGGCTATGATCGCTGATAAGCCACGCACACACTACCTGACCACTGGTCACGGCGTGGAACGCTGAAAAGCCACGCTTAAGATGTAAACGGTTCAACCCGCAGAATAAGCTAGAGGTGGTTCAGTTCAACCCGCAGATCCATAAAATATTTTATGTCGGCATAAAATTATATTTATTTGATAATTTCATTTAACGAGCATATTTCGAAAATCGGAGAATGCGGTACCGTGTAAGAACGCTTCTACTGCAGGCTGGTTACTATTTCGTTTCAATATTGTGCAAACTGTGGTGCCAAATGTTTTTCTCCCGAATCGGACTTGTGCATATTTTGAGATCTGATTGCGTAGCAAGTATACTTCGGTGCTTACACATCCCGTAAAAATATTCTGACGCATGTAAATATAACTGTTATGTATAGATCCTATGTCGGAACACAAGAAAACCAATAAGCACTTCTTAAAAATGAAATATGCACATATTTATTAAAGCGGTGGAATTGTTGCCCTAGTGGTGGCGCTGTCGAGTAGTAGTGGCGCTATCGAGTATGCTTTGCGCTTGAAGTAATATAAAAGCCTTTGGAATGAATACAAAAGTTGCCATGTTTATCATTCATTGTTATGCCGGTTATGCATACAACTTGCGGAAACAAAACTACGCAAACTACCTTAACCTTACTAAAAACTATTTCGAAAACATAAGGCTAGGTGCTGTTAATTGTACCATAGAACTATAAGTTTCTTTCCTCCGAATTCCCCACGCATCTCAAACCACCAACAACTACGGCACACTAACCACCTCGCAGACTCTATCGTATGTAAAGTATGATCCCTACCATTACCTCCACACTTTGAAATGAAGTATCGGAAAGTAGTATTTGAGACTTCTTCGTAGCCACCACCCCCTCTCTGACTCCCCCACCACCCTCCAACCAACCTCAACCACGACATACAACCCACTTAAACACAATACAGTTTTAAACCATACTGCATACTCTTTTGTATGTACTTAGAAATATGAATGGGGTTTCCTGGTTTTAATCACTCCCTGCCCCACCCCAACTACTTCGACTCCCCCACCCCTCTCCAACCACCAAGAAATACAGCATACAACCCACTAAAACTCAATGCAGTTTTGAAGCCCCGGCGTACGAACCTCCTCGCAGACTCTTCTTTTGTATGAACTTATGTAAATGAAAGGGGGTCCCGGGTTTTAGTCACCACGACCCCACCCCACCCCTCCTCCGACTTCTCCACCCCTCTCCAACCTCCAACAATTACGGCATACATTAGAACACAATAAAGTATTAAATCCGGGCGTATAAAAGAAAACGATATATACCTACGAAAATGAAAGGGGATTTCGGTTTTTACGAGGAATTCGGGATTTCGGTAATTCCACCAACCGCAACGTATGTATTATTATATTTGCATGCGTCAGAATGTTCTTACGGGGTGTGTAAGCGCCGAAATGTATTTGCTACTTGATCTCAAAATATGCACACGTCCGATTCGGGAGAAACTCTTGGCACCACAGTTTGCACAATATTGAAACAAAATAGTAACCAACCTGCAGCAGAAGTGTTCTAACACGATACCACATTCTCCGATTTTCGAAATATGCCCGTTAAATGAAATTATCAAATAAAATATAAACCATACTCACGTTTGTTCAAGTAAACATAGGGCACAGCTCCACCACGGAAGTGTCGACAGCTCTTTTTCTTTGCACCACCGTAAAATGGTGGAGCTGGCGTTTAGAGGCCATGAATTAATACAGTTTGTTATTTTGACACGCACGATAATTTAGCGACATGCCGCAAACGGTCATAAATATTTTCGCACGTACAACTCGATGTTCAGTTCGGCATAAGAAACAAGGATAATGTGTGAAATTCGACCACAGGGACTGAATTATGAGGTCGACATAGCGAAAAAGTCGAGATAGAAAAATCGACACAAGCAGTTTTATTTCATATAGAATAAGAAGGAATAAATTCGGGACCGGAGAAAAAAGTCGACACAACCGTAAAGTCGAGATATCCGACGTCGACATAGCGAGTTTGGACTGTATAACAATTCAACGAATTTATTTTAATGCGGTTTAATCAGTGTTCTACTGAACTACTAGACAGCTCATTTCCATGTAGCTGACACACATTGAAAGGTAGGCTTTCATGATTTACATTTATAGTACTTGAATAGGGTATAGCTACCTGCTTATCAGTATACATTGTATATACACTCCCCAGATAACTTCCACCTTTGATTCAGCGAAAAAACACGCATTTTTTTAAAACCAGTCTGTGGATTACTTCATCTGAACGTAAGTTGAGACACCCTTTAAATTTTAAACATTATAATTATATTTCAGATCGAAAACGTCTATATTTTTAGAATATTATTTTTTTATCGGCGCGGTTCTGAAACAAAACATCAATCACTTTCATATATTTGATGTTAGCATAGTAATTTAGATAGTAATTTAGATATGCATTTAATTTACTAGTTGTAGGAGTAGTTCTTCTTGTGTCAGGATTCCCGACGTTTCGGACAGTGCCAAGCATGATCAACCACCCATTCATAAACTGTTATATGTAGTAAAAAAAATAATTATTGTACCTTATCTGCATTCAAGTCAAGAGAGCGATCTGTATAAGACTACCATGGGTCTATTGAGTTCCTATACCGTTCCCATTCCAATGGCTTTGTCGACAGTTCATTGTAGCTCGCCTGTACCATGGAAGTGAATGTGGCAGCCTTGGTAGTGCTCATATGTTTCTATTTGGTGATCCTCGTGGTTGGTGTCCTTGCCGCACGGTGGAAGGGACACACTGGTCAACCAAGTCTAGAATCATCGATTGTGGCTGATAGGAACATTCCAACATCGGTTGGCATCTTTACCATGACTGGTAAGTGACGGTTCTTCATTTAGCAATTCAGTATTAACACATTTTTATAAAATCTAAACATACAATGAATAAATCTTATCACAATCTTATCATAATGGACCATTTACAGATACAAACGAAATATACTTCTGTTTACAAGCGTACCCGTCAATAAGGTTTTGTTAAACCAAACACGATCACAATGTCATTTGGCACTGAGGGCACGGTACTGAGCAGACGGTCAATTTGAAAGCGTACAACGTATTCGCTTCTTGAATATTTGACTATTTGGTTTTCCCTGTAGTTTTATGTTCATTATTGTTAAGCAAAGCACAATCGCAATGACATTTTGGCAACCAAAAGATGGTAAAATTTCACCGCCGCCACTGCTGTAGTGGCTTCGAACAATCAGTTTTGGCGCTTCAAAGAGTTTCGTTTGTCATGACGTCGTGGTTGTTGCGAACGTTATTTAGAGCTACGTTTTAACTGGTCGGTTGAAGTGAAACAAATGCAAAGTGTGCATGTACGGATGTTTTGCGGGGGTATGAGCCCGCCTCTTCAGTAGTTAGTTCCTGGCGATACCTCGACGTATATGCCAATTGTTGATGACCAGTAGTTAGTTCCTGGCGATACCTCGACGTATATGCCAATTGTTGATGACTGCAGAAGGTTTCTATGGTGTGCAAAATCGAATAGCATGTTAGAGATGTTGCAATTGATTTGTAATTCACTTGATTGATTAGGGAGGAGTTAGGATCACTATCATTCAATCATGCTTAAAAAAATGAAATGGTTTTATGTTCACTTGCAAACAGTTGTATCAAGCGATTCCGTTGCAGCCACTATAGTGGGAGGCGGCTATGTGAACGGTACAGCAGAGTCGGTAGCCACGGGCGGTCTGTTGTGGACCCTAGTACCTTTTGGAATCTTCCTCGGTCTAATTACAGGTGACCAATCAACACATTTGTTATCTAGAATTATGATCACATATTTTTTTCATTTATGTTGTATACACTTTAAAACGGCATGTGTATGTTAATGATTTTAGCCACACCGATCCAAGTAAAATCAGCACTATATCTAAGAAACCGGTATCTTTGCTTAACCATGGACTGTATCTCAAGAAAATACAAAATGAAGTTTGTGTCGCATCCTTGTTTGGTGATAAAACCATGTCTTTGGTACAATCCAGTCATAAGACCAAACAAAGTCTGGGAAAAATACACAGCAATACAACAACAAAAGAACCTACCAGTAAAAGAGTCCACTGTCGTTTTCTCTCCTATGTCCAGGCGGTCTGGTTTATGCAGGACCAATGCGAGAGCGGAACTACATGACCATGTTGGACCCCTTTTACGAGCGGTTTGGCAGTGTGGTGGTGTTTCTGGTCTACCTAGCTTCTCTTGTCGGTGACCTGTTCTGGACGGCATCCATTCTCATCGCACTTGGTATGTAAGCGTTTCATAGAAATTAGAGGTTTGTGCTAATGTTTGAATTGGTACAAACGTAAAATTATTATACAGAAGTGTTTTGTCGTACTAAGATTTACACATGGGGCACATTCTCCTGGTCTCTTAAAAGTTAAAATGCATCCTCGGCACCCCAGCGTATCATAACCTACATATAATCATATAGATAATGATACGCTGTAATGCCGAGGATTTTAAAAGGCCTATCTCAGTAAACGTACTTCAGCCTTCACAAAAGGCAAAGCGCTAAAAGCGTTGAAATGAAGGCGTTCGGTCTGTTACGTTTTGTGAGAATCACTACCCAGCGAATCCCAGGGGTGTATGGGGGCGCCCTATCCCCTTAAATATAAAGTTTAATTTTCAATATAAGAGAAAAAAGTAATCAAATTCGCCCAAAATGATTAATTTCGGACCCAAATCTTTCTCTGGCAACACTCTTAATATCTGAAGGAAGGGTGCCAGTCAAAAGGCTGCGCCCCTAAGTTACGCCCCCTCTCAACTCAAATCATGGATCCGTCCCTGAGTATAGTTATGTTATTGTAAAGCAAATTAACATAAACATCTTAAGAAGGTGTATGCATGCACATGAATTCCTTCGCAAAAACTTTTATGTTTAAATGTAGTTATGGCTTCCATAACTTTAATGTTGATATTTATTTTTTTGGTGTTTACAACACATTTAACATTAACACGTCCAAAAAGGTAATATATAACGTGTTCGCTGAAGTTCTTTAGCTAGTTTAAATGCTGAAACGTAATTTAATCATGCAAAACCACGAAGTATAAGTACGTTGAAAAGGTATGGAGTAATACGACATTTCAATTGCATATGAAACCTTATCTTGAACATTCACAAACAATGCACTAACATTTAGGCATTTTTAGTAAAATCTACTATACACTGCATTATATGTTCGACGACATGACTGAGTCGTAATAAATTTATTACCAGGGTATGCCCACTAAACCGAAAGATGTACATTAGTTGTTTAAAAATTTGCAACTTGCGCAAGACTCTGGGCTGAATTGACTGAGAGAAACTGAGAAATCGTTGCACACTTTCCGTTTCATTCGGCATAAAATAAAAACCTCACCGAAGTGAAATATTTCCGATATATATGCTTGTATTTTAATGATGCAATCATTGGCAATTTTTGGACTGGGGCACTTGTGGCCTAGTTCATAGCCATAAACGCGATACCTGCATTCTCAATCCGCATCTGGGGGTTCACTGACGTAATGTATTCATACGCTGTATTTTGATTGGATTGCGGTTAGCGAATTTGAATAATCAAAGTAGTACCAGAACTGATAACAATGAAAACATCCAATAAAAATAGTTCTCCTAACAATTCAAGCTTACTGTATGTTCTTTTAATGAAGCACAAGAAATTCATACGTAGCGAGTGAGTTAATCGGGTTAACTACATGAATGTTCTTGCATACGGTCAGATTATATGCAATAAGAATATGAACATATTGGAAAATTATGCATCGAAATTTTTCCGTTCAATGCTCTGTATTGATAGACTGGTACCCACTTTCTCTTTTATCCGAAATGAAACCAGTATCAGCTAACCGCGGTGCCCGTCGCGCATTCGAAATGTCTTGTGAATTCATACGTAAAGCGAATAAAGCGTGCGGTCTAAGTAGAAAACAACCAGGAAAGTTGGTTTAAAAAAGTATTGTTATCCTTTGTATAGAATGTTGGTATTCCGAAGTCGGTCCCTGTTCTTTTTTTCGACATAATTTGCATGTTTCCGTGATATTTTCTTTTCGATACAAAGTTTTTTTTAACTAATCATCGCATGGCACTTAGCACTTTTTTTAAATACAATAGATTTTTGGTATTTATTGTTCAAATACTATTAATGTTAACTAAAAACCATATGCCGCGTACCTGTATAACTTTATATTTTTTAGGAAAAGTAAATCAGGGTACCAGTCTACTTATTGACCTCAAAATGTACTCTGATCAGAGCGTCCGAATGATTCAGACATGTATGTTATCACTACTTCCAGATGCTGATGATGTGAATTTTATAGTATTTTATTGAGGAAATATAGCCGACATTGAATGATTACCACCATCAAACGGATTTATTTTCATCTTACCGTGGGTAGCATTTTTAATTTGACACGTAAATTTTCAAGCAATATAAGTTCATTTGAAAAAATCATGTGATTTCAATTTTGCAAAATGGAGATAAAAAAATATCAAATATGCGCATACTTATATATGAAGTTTCATTCTAAATGAAGCCAAATGTATTAATATGTGCACAGCATCTGTGAATAAGATGATTGTTTACCTATGTGCATAGAAAAGTCTAGGAGCCACTCTCAGTGTAAGTACATAATTACTTTATACATTTTGTTCAATGATATGGTGATAAGCCATCGCCATTGATAAAACAATCTTGCATGCTCAATTTGGATTTCCTCTCTTATAATGCACCAGTCAATTGTTACCACGGCCCCCTCGGGGATATACCGGGGAAAAGGGCTGTGTTTTTACCTTTCAGGTGTCCTCGTAGCTATTATATAAAAGAACTTCAGCGAACACATTATACATTACCTTCTTGGACGTGTTGTAAACATCAAAAAAATAAATATCAACATTAAAGTTATGGAAGCCAGAACTAGTGTAAAGATTGGTATAAACTATCAAACGGTCTAACTACAGGTACCAGTTTAAGCGTCATCATCAACATTGAGCTGACCGTTGCCATAGTTACGTCTGCTGGTGTCACGGTCGCGTACACGATGGTGGGTCAGATGATCAGTGTGGCGTACACAGATGTCGTGCAACTGTTCTTCATCATGTTCGGATTGGTTTGTATAAACTAACGATTGAATTATAATGTAAAAAATGAACACAGACAATTGTGACAGTCCCAGTGATCAGTGATATCTACGATGTTATTTTGACTCGTTTTTGAGATGTTTTGGTTAAAGATTTTATAATAAAGCGAAACTGTTCTAAGTGACATTAAACAAAGAGGCTGATATGACCTATTTACTTTCATCCCTCGATTTGCTTGAATAACACATGCAGTGAAAAAAAACCAATTAATAGATAAACAACGGTCACATGTTTTTCTAATATCAACATTATTCAGGCACTTAGCATCCCGTTTGTGCTGACAAACGAACATGTTGGCAGTATTAAAGCCACAAGTGATGTTTGGGTGGGCGAGCTACCTTCATCAGCGGTTCTTCCGTGGATTGACCTCTTCATAGCTATGGTAATGATACCTTTTGCTGTATTTCGTTTCGTTAACGTAATTTCATTTTGGATACAGATATTATTTCAGAGGTTTGGCATTATCACCTTACAATAATAAATGTAGTCTGCGATGTCCGAAAGGAATAATGGAAAACATCAAGTTCTTTGTCGTTGTTTCCAAATGGCATACACTAACGAACAATTTTGCCTTATTCGTTTTGTCATTTAGAATGACAACAACATGATGCGGTTATATGATATTATATTATTTTGTCATTTAAGACATTTGGAACTATCCCCTGGCAGTCGTACATGCAACGTGTGTTATCCGTGAAGGGCAAGCGCCAGGCTCAAGTTCTCTCGGTCGTTGGTGGATGTCTTTCTCTCATCCTGGTTGTGCCGTCCATCATCATAGGAGCCGCCAGCACTTCTGCCGGTAAAGACCATTGATATTTATTACTAGACAATTGCTTTCTATTATTGGAAAATTGATATCTATTATTGGACCATGCTATTTATTCTTGGACTATTATTGCCATTTATTATTCGACAATTGCTATCTATTATTGGGCCATTGCTGTTTAATTGGAACATTGTTATTAACATTGGACCATTGCTGCCTATCATCGACAAATACTATCTATTATTGAACCATTGCTATTTATTATTGGACCATTGCTGTTTATTATTGAACCATTGCTATTTATTATTGGACCATTGCTATTTATTATTGAACCATTGCTGTTTATTATTGGACCATTGCTATTTATTATTGAACCATTGCTATTTATTATTGGACCATTGCTATTTATTATTGAACCATTGCTGTTTATTATTGGACCATTGCTATTTATTTGGACTAGTATTTATTATTGACAATTGCTGATTAGTATTGGGCTATTGCTATTTATTATTGACAATTGCTGTTTAGTATTGGACTATTGCTATTTATTTGGAACATTGTGATTAACATTGGACCATTGCTGGTTATCATCGACAAATACTATCTATTATTGAACCATTGCTATTTATTATTGGACTATTATTGCTATTTATTATTCGAAAATTGCTGTTTAGTATTTGACTATTGCTATTTATTATAGGACCATTGCTTTCTATTATTGGACCATTGCTATTTATTATTGGACTATTATTGGTATTTATTATTGGAGTATTGCTATTTATTTGGACCATTGCTATTTACATTAGACCATTGCTATTTACATTAGACCATTGCTATTTACATTAGACCATTGCTATTTACATTAGACCATTGCTATTTATTTGGACCATTGCTGTTTATCATCGACAAATACTATCTATTATTGGACCTTTGCTGTTTATTATTGAAACATTGCTATTTATTATTACTATTATTGAACCATTGTTGTTTGTGATTGAAACATTGTTGTTTATTATGGGACCATTGCTTCTTATTATTGGACCATTGCTGTTTATTATTGGACCATTGCTGTTTATTATTGGACCATTGCTATTAATTCGGACCATTGCTACTTATTTTTGGACCATTGCTGTTTATCATTGCACCGTTGCTATTTATTTGGACCATTGCTGTTTATCATTGCACTGTTGCTATTTATTTGGACCATTGCTATCATTGAGCCATCTCAATCAAACCAATACTTTTGTTTCTATTCTTGTCTTTGCTGTTTAAAAGGTCTCTTTTCCAGAAAGGTGGCATAATGTGGATTATGAAACAGTACGTTCAGAAGAGCCTGAATGTAGCATTCAAAAAGCTTTTCTGTGCTTTTTTACAAATAGGTCATTGTGACGTTCATTTTGGCGTTAATCTCGAATTGTTGTTTATTAGAATTCTTATGGAAGAACATTTATATTCAGACTGGAAAGCGACCAGCTTAGGCGTGTCCCCGTTGGACGCTGACAAGTCTAGCATGGTGCTTCCCTATGTGTTGAACGAGTTTACCCCGAAAGCTGTCTCCATTCTAGGTAAGGAAGTGGAAGTCATGCCATAATACGTGTATGTGCAATGCTTCTCATTGTTTAATACAACACTGGCCGATCTTAGTTTCCCTAATAATTACTGTTGGACTATATACATATGTATTGCATTAGTGTTAAACCCGTGAATGCTGTCCTGTATGATTCCAGAATGTTTTGTTGGAATTAACTTTGAATTGTACGTTATGCACGTTTGCCGCATTGTGACTTTGACGTGGTCATATGCTCCTGTGCCAAGACTCTGAGCTATTGGAGCTTATAATTCATTTGATAACAGTTGTTTTCAAGAAGGGTCAAACTCCGCCCATCCATTGAACGTTGAACACTATCAGACTGATATTGCATAGGTCAAACTCCACCCATCCATTGAACGCTGAACACTATCAGACTGCTATTGCATAGGTCAAACTCCGCCCATCCATTGAACGCTGAACACTATCAGACTGCTATTGCATAGGTCAAACTCCGCCCATCCATTGAACGTTGAACACTATCAGACTGCTATTGCATAGGGAAAAATTCCGCCCATCCATTGAACGCTGAACACTATCAGACTGCTATTGCATAGGTCAAACTCCGCCCATCCATTGAACGCTGAACACTATCAGACTGCTATTGTATAGGTCAAACTCCGCCCATCCATTGAACGCTGAACACTATCAGACTGCTATTGCATGGGTCAAACTCCGCCCATCCATTGAACGCTGAACACTATCAGACTGCTATTGCATGGGTCAAACTCCGCCCATCCATTGAACGCTGAACACTATCAGACTGCTATTGCATGGGTCAAACTCCGCCCATCCATTGAACGCTGAACACTATCAGACTGCTATTGTATGGGTCAAACTCCGCCCATCCATTGAACGCTGAACACTATCAGACTGCTATTGCATGGGTCAAACTCCGCCCATCCATTGAACGCTGAACACTATCAGACTGCTATTGCATGGGTCAAACTCCGCCCATCCATTGAACGCTGAACACTATCAGACTGCTATTGCATGGGTCAAACTCCACCCATCCATTGAACGCTGAAAACTATCAGACTGCTATTGCATGGGTCAAACTCCGCCCATCCATTGAACGCTGAACACTATCAGACTGCTATTGCATGGGTCAAACTCCGCCCATCAATTGAACGTTGAACACTATCAGACTGCTATTGCATAGGTCAATCTCCGTCCATCCATTGAACGCTGTACACTATCAGACTGCTATTGTATAGGTCAAACTCCGCCCATCCATTGAACGCTGAACACTATCAGACTGCTATTGTATAGGTCAAACTCCGCCCATCCATTGAACGCTGAACACTATCAGACTGCTATTGCATAGGTCAATCTCCGCCCATCAATTGAACGTTGAACACTATCAGACTGCTATTGCATAGGTCAATCCCCGTCCATCCATTAATCGTTGAACTCTATCAGTGTGCTATTGCATAGGTCAATCCCCGTCCATCCATTGAACGCTAAACTCTATCAGTTTGCTATTGCATAGGTCAATCCCCGTCCATCCATTGAACGCTAAACTCTATCAGTTTGCAATTGCATAGGTCAATCCCCGTCCATCCATTGAACGCTAAACTCTATCAGTTTGCTATTGCATAGGTCAATCCCCGTCCATCCATTGAACGCTAAACTCTATCAGTTTGCTATTGCATAGGTCAATCCCCGTCCATCAATTACACGCTGAAAACTATCAGACTGCTATTGTATAGGTCAAACTCCGCCCATCCATTGAACGTTGAACACTATCAGACTGCTATTGCATGGGTCAAACTCCGTCCATCCATTGAACGTTGAACACTATCAGACTGCTATTGCATGGGTCAAACTCCGCCCATCCATTGAACGCTGAACACTATCAGACCGCTATTGCATGGGTCAAACTCCGCACATCCATTGAACGCTGAACACTATCAGACTGCTATTGCATAGGTCAAACTCCGTCCATCTATTGAACGCTGAACACTTTCAGACTGCTATTGCATAGGTCAAACTCCGCCCATCCATTGAACTCCGAACACTATCAGACTGCTATTGCATAGGTCAAACTCCGCCCATCCATTGAACGCTGAACACTATCAGACTGCTATTGCATAGGTCAAACTCCGCCCATCCATTGAACGCTGAACACTGTCAGACTGCTATTGTATGGGTCAAACTCCGCCCTTCCATTGAACGCTGAACACTATCAGACTGCTATTGCATAGGTCAAACTCCGCCCATCCATTGAACGCTGAACACTATCAGACTGCTATTGCATGGGTCAGACTCCGCCCATCCATTGAACGCTGAACACTATCAGACTGCTATTGCATAGGTCAAACTCCGCCCATCCATTGAACGCTGAACACTATCAGACTGCTATTGCATAGGTCAAACTCCGTCCATCCATTGAACGCTGAACACTATCAGACTGCTATTGCATAGGTCAAACTCCGTCCATCCATTGAACGCTGAACACTATCAGACTGCTATTGCATGGGTCAAATCCCGTCCATTCATTAATCGTTGAACTCTATCAGTGTGCTATTGCATAGGTCAAATCCCGTCCATCCATTGAACGCTAAACTCTATCAGTTTGCTATTGCATGGGTCAATCCCCGTCCATCCATTGAACGCTAAACTCTATCAGTTTGCTATTGCATAGGTCTGGGAGCAATCTCCGCAGCAGTGATGTCGTCCATGGACAGCTCGATTCTAGGCTCCAGCTCCATGTTTACATATAACATCTACAGACAGATCTTCAGACCTCAGGTAAAATAAATACTGGTAATGTCGACACCCTGGTAATACCGACCCCTGGTAATGTCGACAACCTGGTAATACCGACAACCTGTAATACCGACCCCTGGTAATGTCGACACCCTGGTAATATCGACACCTGGTAATACCGACCCCTTGTAATGTCGACACCCTGGTAATATCGACAACCTGTAATACCGACCCCTGGTAATGTCGACACCCTGGTAATATCGACCCCTGGTAATATCGACACCTGGTAATACCGACCCCTGGTAATGTCGACAACCTGGTAATACCGACAACCTGTAATACCGACCCCTGGTAATGTCGACACCCTGGTAATATCGACACCTGGTAATACCGACCCCTTGTAATGTCGACACCCTGTTAAAACCGACCCCTGGTAATACTGACCCATTTGTCATTCACTAGCAATTAGCAAGCTGATGAAGCTAGATATTGTATCCATATTTATCATTACTTGTAGTATTTTAAAACGTGTACTGCATATTAAAAACATTTTTGACTTGCAGGCTTCTCCTGTTGAACTCCTGTGGGCTCAAAGATTGGCTATTCTGGTGTTAGGAGTGGTTGCCACTGGAATTTCGCTCCACGTGCCAATCATCTACGGACTGTTCGTCATGGCCGGAGACATTGTGTTTGTTATTGTGCTGCCACAACTTACGTGTGCCCTGTTTGTGCCTATGTCTAATGGGTATGGGGCTGTGTGTGGATATGTTTTGGGCATTGTGCTGAGAATTGGGGCTGGGGAGCCCTTCCTTAACCTTGACCCATATATCCGATATCCCTCTTACAGTGAGACTGATGGTCAGGTATTTCCATTCAGGGTGTTTACGGTATGCTGTACGTTTATAACTATGATAGGCGTGTCATTTGTGGCAAATATTTTGTTTAGGAAGGACATTCTGCCCGAATACTTTGACATTTTGCGAAACTTTAAAAGGGAAGCGGGGGGTTCGTCTGCAAGCCTCGGTTTGGACCAACATCATCCAGTCGTCAAGAGTTTCCACGAGAACCCCTCATACAGAGTTTCCACGCATATGTAATATTGACAGACAGGAATATGATTATTTCAAACGCCTTACCATAGTAAAGCTATATTGATCAATGCCTGTTTATAAGTACATCTACCCAAAAAGATTCTACATCTAATCTCAGACTGGCTTTTTTTAATTGCAGACAATGTATGTGATGGTCGTTCAGTTAATAAAGTGTTATACCTATTCCTATGTACTCTCAATGACATGTCTTAAACGTTTCCTAATTGTTGATCTGTTTTTAATAACATTAAAGGCGGTATACATGCACCTCACTAAACATATCCCTTCTATACGTATACTGTCAATCAGTCCTGACTGGTAAATATAATGCTATATGACCAGTAGTGTATTAAATTCCTTAAATACTATTATTTATAATAATTATAATAATGATTATAATACTAATACTACTACTACTACTAATAATAATTAATATTATAACGAAAAAAATAATAATAATAATAATAATAATAATAATAATAATAATAATAAAAACAATCATCATCATCATCATCATCATCATCATCATCATCAACAACATTCATCATTAAATAATAATAATAATAATAATAATAATAATAATAATAATAATAATAATAATAATATGAATAATAATAATAATAATTGTTGTTGTTTAATCGGTCAAGGAAAGTACTTTTTTTTAATTATAATTTGAGTTAAAACGTCGTGAACCGCGAACAGAGTAAAACTGAAGTAAGCCTGGCATACACTGTGTGCCAATAGATGTGGGTATGAATTAAAGGTAAATCCAGCCTAATCTTCTTACAATCAGATTAACGCGACAATTTTTATAACCAGCCTTCAATCGATTTTACCTATTGTTTTTGTAATTAAAATGTGTGAGTATTGCCAGTATCACTGAAATAAATAAAACTAAATGTAAAAGGGATACACATACAAAATATATATCACCTACCCCTGGATGGACTAATGAATGAATCAATCAACAACTATCCATAGTCAACTATGGCGAATATAACAGCCAACAACGATGACCAGCCATGGTACAAGGATCTTGCCGACCGTAAGTGTTTTGAATCATTCTTCAACTTATGTATAAAGCATACAGCTCGTCGGGTAGATGTAATGATATTTTAACTTTGATGTGATAATTCATTAACTTTGATATGATAATTCGTAAACTTTGATTTGATAATTTCTAAATGTTTATGTGAAATTGTATAACTACTTAACTTTGATGTCATATTTCGCAACTTTGGTGTGATAATGAATAAACTTTCACCTGGTATTGTAACTTAATATTAATTCATAGACTAACATAATTATGATCGTTCATAAACGTCGATGTAATGATTCATCAACTCGTATGTGCTTATGCATAAACTATGAAGAAAAACACACCATAACTACATATTTCACGTATCTTGTATGTTTGGCAAAAATCAACCAGGTCTGTGTTAAATATTTACACTGCATAATATTAATTAGGAAATAAATTTGCAAAAAAAGTAATGTATTTTTTAAGAATACAAAAACAACTTTTCACAAACTCGTAGTAAATGTAGCATTGTTTATTCTTATTACTCCGTGCGGAGTATTGTGAATCCTTATATATCCTAGCGGAGTATTGTTTATCCTCATATTTCCCAGCGGAGTATTGTTTATCCTCATATTTCCCAGCGGAGTATTGTTTATTCTCATACTTCCCAGCGGAGAATTGTTAATCTTTATGTTTCCCAGCGGAATATTGTTTATCTGTATGTTTCCCAGCGGAATATTTTTCATCCGTTTACTTTCCAACGGAATATTGATTATCCTTACATTTCCAAAACAGAATATTGTTTATCCTTATATTTCCCAACGGAGTAGTGTTTTCCCTATACTTCCTAGCTGAGTAGGTATAGTTTATTCTTATATTCCCAGAAAGGTTTAGTTTATCCTTATATTTCCCAACGGAGTATTGTTTATCCTCATATTTCCCAGCTGAGTATTTTTCATTTTTATAATTCCCGGTGAAATATTTTTCATCCTTAGGATCCCAGTGGAGAGATGTTTATCTTTTCTGTCGTAATATTTTATATCCTTATATTTCCCATCGGAGTAATGTCCATCTTTACATTTCCCAGCTGAATACTGTTCATACTTATATTTCCCAGCGGAGCTAGGCGTGGTGGGTGGCCTATCTAACGCCGCGTTTTTCGGTGGCATCATCGGAGGCTTGGTGCTCATTGTCGCCATCGGTGGACTCATCTACCACTGCAAACGGTATAAAGGATGTTAACATGTGGAATGGTAAAATATCGAATAAAGAAGATGTGACAGTAGAAAGGATGAATTAAATGGACAGCGATGTGTGTGTTTTCTGGATATGCGGGTTTTCACTGTGTCTCGTTTTTAATATGCAATTTTTGCACTTTGCAATGCCTACTTCATATCCTTAACAGCAAACCGACACATATAAATTAATGGAAATGGTAATGTAATTTTATGACCCAAATGCACAATCAAGTCTCTCATTTTCGACAACAATTGCAGTTTTGCTAGAGGTGGTGATCACGATCGATATTTGTTATGAGAAAGTACATTACAGGAAGAAGGAGCTGGAGGAGGAGGTGAGGAAGGCGGAGCAGGAAAAGGCGAGGGCCAACAACAAGGTGAACACTTTTCTATCCCAATTAATATTCTTCTATCGCTCGTGCTTTTTTTTTTAATAAATTTCAATTTGTGCATTGTTATTAAGTAACCTGTTAAATACCAAATTCGCAAATGCTTTGATCTAAGGCATTGATTGTTGTAATAAAATCGTATGTTCACGTTTTGATTGCGGTGGACACGTAGATATAAGTGTACCGGATACTTTATAATTCTTGATTCGATTCTCTCTTGATCCGTGGAGCTTCACTAATGGATGGAAATTACTCGTTATGCAAGAATGTTATATTTATACATCTTAAAATATTTGACTGTTACAGCATTTACAGTGTATTGATATATGATATTGAATACGCATGTTCACCCCCTTTCTCTGTTCGTTTTCCTTATATTCGTGCCCTATGTTACATTTATTTGCTCGCGCATGTGTCCATGCTTGTCCCGTAGTTCCATCTCTTAATACAAAATTAATTAAGTGTAATACTGATATCTGTCCTAACGCAGGTGGCGCCCACGGGTGACCTGTATGAGGAGATGGAGGACGAGATCGCCAAGCACGAGGCACAGAAGAAGAAACTCTCCAAATACCTCGCCTTTCTGTTACAAAAGGACGGGGCGGGCCTCGCCGCCGCCAACCAGAGACGCGCAGCAGCCCAGCGGGCTGCGGCGAATAAAGGCTGGTTTTGAGATGACGCGGGATTGTTTGATACAGCATTTTGCGTGGCTCATAATTTGTTTTGATAATTTATGAAAGTAAAAACACTGAATAGTGCATTTCTTGTTTGACGTACGTGTGTGACATTTGAGGTGGCGCCAACAGGTGACCGGTATGGGGAGATGGAGGACGAGATCGCAAGAGGCACAGATGAAATAACTCTCCAAATACTCGCTGTTAAAGAAGGAAAAATCAAATCAAATTTTATTTTCATTCTGTATGACATAATAGAGAAACATTAGCTATGAAGAGCTATTGACCAACGGGCAATCAAAATTTAAAGTGACATTCTACTTCAAAATCAATGCAAATACATGTATTACAAACATAAAGTTTGAGTGATAAACCTTTAACTACTTACTTAATAATGCATTTGTGGAAAATATTAATTACAGATAACAAGATTGTAAACATGTACTTAATAGCTGAAAACGCAAAACTATTAAATGATTGGTGAATGCTTAAAGATTTACTGTGATGTACTATCGTCGAATAAGATAGAAACACCGTGTTTTCTTCACCTTTCTTTCAAATTAAACTATGTATCCTTCATAAGAACAATTGTTTTGGACTTTTATTTATCCTTGTCAGTATATTAAAACAATTGTATTACTTGTGGTAAATCTTATTTGGGAATAAGAGTGCATCCTTTAATTTTATATGGAATTTTACTAGAGTTTCATAGTTTTGATCTTATTCACAGTTTTTAAGTTTTAAAATTATATTTTCATTTTTCAAAATAATATTTGGCATTGTTGAATCAATCTTCAAATATGTACATATGCTCCTTACACAGACATATGAATATAATTTCCATTTCATGGCTTTGTGATAACATGTTCATTGCTTTCATTTTTATGGGTTCTTATATTGTGTTACAATTCTGTCAGTCTTGTTTTGTTACCAGAATAAACCAAAAACATGCAGTTTGATCTTAAAATACGACTGTCCTTACCCTTCGTGCATGCACACACTTGACCCATTATTATTGTCCTAGGTATCCCAACGTGGTCAACGTGTGTATATGTGATATCATCACCTGTATGTGTATGGGTATCTGCATTGCGTTGTCAGAATCCATTGTTTTATCAGTTTGTCCACGTTGACCTCAGCTTCGTCGCGGACTGGAAATGACGTCAATGTTTATCAGCGTGCTCTCACATTTTGTTAGTATATTTTCGTTTAATTTCAGTGATATTTGGGTTCGGTTAAATATAGTTCATTCCGCAATGATTGTTTCGCGGCGAGGCCAGGTCAGGGGGCGTATTTAACTTATAAAATACTTCGCCTTTCTTTAGGAAACCGAAACAAATCGGCTTTTATCGAGCGTATTGTGGGAGTTCTATACTTAAACAAATGTAAATAATACGCATTACACTTAATTGGTCTGTTTAGGCGAATTCTAGACGTAGTTGTTTTCCTTTAAACGAGGGTTGGGGTGTAGGGATTGCCACACCGGCTGAACATCTAGTACATTCTCTCTTTTCTTCTCACTTTTAATAAAAGCGGTAATCGTTTATTTTATATTGGATGGGTTCGTTATTTAATTTTCTTTATTATTTGTTAACATTAGTTTGTCTGAATAAAAAGAACTATTGATGCTTTATAAAGTAAATAGTATTAAATAATATCAATGTTGAAGTATTTTATATCTTAATTATTGTGTTAGGCGCATTGAAAAACAACCGTCCGGAACATTAAAGGAGAGTTGTGTGTAGCCATTTCTTTCCTGAATTTTATTTTCTTTGGCTCCATTATCAACGTTAACTGGTCGCCATATTTCGGATTACGAAGAAAATTTGGACAACCAAAACAAACTCTAAGTTCGGATACAAGGTAGCGCATCATCCGCGGAAAATGACCTAAATAGAGTCCCAAACAATAATGTAAAATATCGGTAGTAAAGTCCCCCAGTATTTGCAATTTGAAGAAGTAAAATCATTGCTTGTGCGGGAGGAAATTATCCAATAGCCCGCCATAGTTGACCTATTTTTCGGACCCGTTGTTCGGACACGTTAAATCATCAAAATTAAGAAACATCGGTTGATTTCTACTGCTCAAGTGTACTGATGAACGTTGTCATTCAATTATTGTGTTGAAACTCATTTTAAAGTTTAATTGAATATTGTATTTTTTTTGTTACTTTGTGTATACAGCAGTTGCAGAATGTAGCAAACTAGACAAGTTCTGATGACAGTTTCAATAGAGATCTTAATCGATTTTGGTTTTACATTGAAAATACTTACGTGTCATAGTTTCATTATTGAATACAAATATGTGTGATTTAAATTAAGCCAACCTTGAAAATGAACACTAAGTAGAACTAGAAGTAATGTCATGTGTACAGATAGTCTAAAATAATAGACATGTTATACGGGATTCTTCCAATCCCTAACGTCTACACGGGTTTGTGCAAAAAACGGAGGTGTTTGAAAAATATTGAAATTGTATTAAGTGAAGTATTTTACGGTTGAAATGGATAAAAAAGGTTTATATTCATATTTTACGATGGAAGTGCAAAGCTATTTTGCACAAAACAAGCATTTAATGCATTAAAACACTTTATTTACCTATCCAATAAAACGCAAGTTTACTGACACAGACAACAATTATGCCAAGCAGAACTACTTGACCCAATTGTAATAACTCGGCCACCTCCGACAAGCTTCGAGATAGACCTCGTAAATACAATTGTAACGACTTAGCCATGGCCGAAATGTTTCGATTGTTGTAAAATTGTGAACTGCAGATTTGTAGGTGCCCTTCATCGGTTTTGACTGAATGAAATGAAGAAAAACCTGTCAAACTCATAATTATTTGTTGGACATTTATTTTTTTGTGTACGGAACTACTATAAAATTACATTACCCACTTTTCATACAAAATAATTTGTGCGTGAAGGATTTGCCATATCAAAAATCGTAAAAAAATCAGAAACGTACAATTATTTGGACTAGTTTACAGATTAATGATATTTGAATTATCAACTAAAATACCTAAAATGACCCCTAGAACTTAAATGGAATGAGGTGGTGAATATGTAGTTCATTTTATAAATATAATTCGAAAATGTATTGATCTTCTGTTAAATCCTTTTTCAGGATTGTGCCAAAATCTAAACAGGATGGGAAGACCAAGACGAAAGCTTAAGCTGGTAAAAGACATGCATGTCATTGGAAATCTCATAATATACATGTCATAATTTAATAATTATGTATTAGTTTTTTACTAATTTAAAAGATAACCCTGTAAGGGCCTTGAGTATATAATGCACCAGTCAGTTGTAGATAACGACCCCTAGGTCCGGGGAATAGTGGGGACTTTGACTTTCGGTCCAGCCAAGCCCAGGTAATATCCCACTCCTGCGAGGACAAAACGCTGGTAAACTCCCCGCCAAATGCCCCCGCACCCCAGGGGCCCTAGGTAAGCTCCATTCCCCGCTAATTTTGGCGCGAAGATAAAACCATCGCATCCACCTGGCACTTCAGGGCCACCTAAAAGGTAAAAACACGGTCCATTTCCACTGCTATCTCCAGGGGACCTGGGGGGACCGTGTTTACAATTGACTGGTGCATAAAAATGTTCTCAGATAATTAAATAGTGGATGGTCCCAATTTTATTTGCTTAATGTTCACCAAACTAAATGTTGTACTCTGTGTAACTCCTTTATTTTAATACGTAAGAATTTGAGAAAGATGGTTTTGAAGTGATAGCAAACCTGTAATGTTTTTTTAGTACATGTTGCTTTTTGATTGTTGAACTTGAAGGGGCTATTCCTACTAAATTTTAAAAGACGCATTTATTATTTTAACCATTATTTTTTGGAAATTTGCTTTCAAAATATTTGTGTTACCATTATGATCAGTGAATGGATCTTTTTTATTCTGCCTTTTCACGTTTTAGACCAAAAAGGCTCAGGAGAGTGGTGAAGAGGGTCTCCTAAAGATAAAAATGCAGCCACATAGAAAACGTGGCATAAGAATGAAGCTGAAGAAGGTTCCTAAGCAAGAACCAGACGATGAAGACATTGATGAGGGGACTTCTTCTCCAGCTGAGGATGATCAAGATGAGGAAGTTGTACCAAGATCGTCGTACCGAAGCCCCATGACTCCAGGGAAGCCACGTAAAGCGTACGTCACATACAGTCATGAAGACTTGCTCAATGCAGTGAGATGCATCAAAGAAGAGGGCATGTCTGTCTACAAAGCTGCAGAGCTGTATGGAGTTCCAAAATCCACATTGCATGACAAGGTACAGGATGATAATTTGGTCTGATTGTCATTTGATTTATATTTTTCTCTTTGATGGAATATTCCTTTTTATGCGCCTGTTCATAGAATGGGTCGTATTATAGTTTCACCTGCACTGGGGTTGGGGGTGGGGGGGGGGGCAGGCTCTCACACACATTCGATAAATTTCTGACGTCTATCATGAGTTATTGCCCTTTAATAATTATTGATAGAAATCATATATATTAGTGGGCTTGAAAATTCATTACCGAATTATTATTTTTTTAAGGTACTTAAATTCATGAAATTTCATCTTTTATAAAAACCCAAACAAACAAATAATCAAAACTGCAATCCTAAATCATATATCTTCAAAATCACTGCGCTCTGACCTCATGCTATGTTTCATCTAAGTCACACAGTTTATAACACTTACTTCAATGGGATAATATACCAGTTAGCGCGGATAGCCATGTCAATTGTCACTTGATTGGTTATTTAGGGTCATGAATCATGATTCAGCCACATCAAGGATATTAAATGGTGAAGCCATTGAATGTTAATGTGATAAATGTTTTTGAAAACTGCGAAGACACTGTAAGGGTGATTGATTTTAAATAGACAATCATAGAAGATACCAAAAGCCGGATGCAGGAAGAGACACTTTTAGTGGGACTACATGTTCTGTACATGTGCTCATATATTGTTGTAATGTTCATAGTGCGAAGTATTGTATTCCTTTTGGATAATTATTCATGTTAATATTGAGCTCATATTAATTCAATATATATTCCATCATTATTTCGTTCAATAAATTATTTTTTGATTTGATTAAAGAAACAAAGTTAAGTGGCAACAGTCAAACACACACAGTTTATATCAGCATGTTTTACATGTGCTGCAGATGAGGTAGATGATCAGCTTGTTTTAATGTTCCGGCAATGTCATACAAAAAAACTGAATGCAAGTACTAATACTTGACTGTATTAAATTTATTGTCATTGAGGTTAAAGAATATATAATATAAGACATATTTATATATATTACAATGATTGAGGTACATACAAATTCTATACCGCGATCATTTATATTCATGTATACTTTTTTACATAGACAGGATAATTTCAAAATTAAAGGTCAAATTTTGGTTGGGATCTGGAGTTTGTGGATAAGCAAACCCACTAAATCCAAGAAATTGAATGTCCCACTAATATTTATGATTCAACAGTATCTCAGTCAGGTTCGTTTAGCCATGTTGCCTCGAATACTCCCAAATTATACCCTTGAATTGACAAAAACTGTATTTACAGTGTCCCCTATCATACAACTAGTGCCCTTAAAACAGGACACGTATATTTTGCAAGTTTGCTCTCTTGTTTAAATATATATGTATCTATAAAGATCTACCAAAGTTATACTTGTAGTTTGATTATTTACGGTACATTGTAGCATTAAAGTTTGTTCAAGTATTTGTATGTGCAAAAGCATACATGTACATGCGTAAGATGATAAGATTATTGAAAAATGATCAGTAACAACTGTAAATTGACTTTTTCACTAGGTTTCAATTTGGATTTGTGTCCAGATCCAGTGTGTTTTTTTTATATTGAAAATTGGGCCATAATTTGGCATCATTCACAATTCCAAAAAGTATTATTTTTTGACAAAGATTGGACAAATCCAAAAAAATAAAAATATAAAAAAAGTAAATTTTTTCAACACTTCACAGTTAAAACTAATTCAGATATTAAATGCTCTTAAATTACTTTAAATCCAGGATCCTATGGGGGGGTCTGTTTGAAATATCCAATTGTAAATTCACAAATTACAGTAATGGAACTTAAGCAACATGTAGCATTATATAACTGGGATGACAGTTGGGCAGTCCCCAGGCCCAAATTTCTCAAAAATACTTACGTTAATACCCTGACAGCTGAATCCCATATAATTTGTTAACTGACAGGAAATATAGTATGATTTTAACCAAATTGTATGTGTAAGTCTAAAGTCTAAGGTTATTAGATATGCAAAATCACAAATTCAGTATACTTTTTTTTAGTAATTACTCAGATATATTTCTTACTAAACAACAAATCTTAGATTTTTTTGACATCTATATCAATAGTGAATTTTTTCGACTGAAAATGGGGCCTTTTTTTATTTCTTTATTTTTTACAAGTCAACTAGTAGATATATGTAAATGCAATCTTTATCACTTAACAATATCTCAAATCCATGATGGGGCTTCTGTGTTTATTTGTTTGAATAAACTATGGTAAATTCCCAATTTTAGGCTAAATGTTACTATTTTCACAATTTTATGGGCCCTGGTCCCATTCGCAAAAAGATAGGGGAAACTCCGGTTGGAGAATACCATCTTGGCAAATCAGGTGGCGCCAGCAATGCCAACATGCGGATACAGGGACAAATACATGCTACATGATATAGAATTCTGAGAGAATTTCACACAACTTTTGTGTTACATGTATATTAGTTATGAGGTAAAATATAGGCTATCAATTCCCCATCAATCTACTATCTTGTATCACTTTGTTTTTTTCAGGCATGTGGGAAGTCCAACATGCTGTTTCAGCGGAAGGGTCCATCACCACTGCTGTCATATGATGACGAAAAGAAACTAGTAGACTACCTCCTCCAGATGTCAAACCTTGGCTACATGTTCAGCATTCAGGAACTTAGAAATCTCGCTTCAGAGTTGGCCGTAGAGAAGGGCAAACTCTGTGAAGGGATGCTGCTATCACCTCGCTGGCATAAGAGCTTCAGGACGAGATGGCCGATTCTGAATGAGAAGGTGTTCGGGGATTTTAGGACCTGTGAAAGAAAACATAGAGATGAACCAAGACGGAAGACTCTGGAGACGTTTGAGTTTGAAGAAGATGGAGAACAGATTCAGATATCAACAATGGCTGATGAGATGGACATTTGCCTCTCCAACTACTTCACAGAGCTCAGAGTCATTCTTGAGAAGTATGACTTGATGGATAGACCTGGGAGGATCTACTGCATTGATGAGGTTGCCATTCAGTATGAGTCCGGTCACCCAAAAGCCAGACAGATCAAATCCTTGAAGACATCATTTCCCTCAAGATCTGAAACCACGGTTGTTAGTCTGATAGGCTGTGGTAATGCCCTTGGCAATTCACTGCCACCTTTTCTAATCTACCCAGGGTTTAAGTTGGACAGTGATTTAATGAAGGGTAAATACCCAGGGGTACAAGGTGTCTGTACAGAAAATGGCCTAACTGACTACTCAACAATGAAACACTATCTGGAAAAACACTTCATAGAGCATGCCATGCTAGGCATGAGGAGCAGAACGCCCCCAGTACTTGTTCTGTATGATGGCTCCAAGTCAAAGGTAAGTCCAGACACGATCTCATGGGCTAAAAGTCACAACATCATCCTGTTTGTGCTGCCTCCAAACTCAGTCAACTTGAAACACCCACTTGAGAAAGGCTGCTTCAGACAGTTCAAAGATCACTTCATCCGAGAGACAAGAATCTTCCGAGAGATGTACAACGTTGACTTCATCTCAAGGAAGGCAATATGCAAGATTGTTTCAGAGGCTTATCCAGTGGCAATGTCCTGTAAGAACTTGGTGGAAATGTTTGGTGACATTGGGATTTTCCCGTACAAGCCCTCCATTGTTCTGTGTGATGAGTTGAGAACGGAGAGATTCGACAGAAAGACACGATACCACTCCATCAAGAAACGACCTCCTGGCATGAAGGATAAAGGTGTTCAGGTAAAATTGTTCTTGAAACGTTTCCAGTCATCTTGTCTTTAGTTGACAATTTAAAAGAGATATAAACTGGGACCACTTGTGTTCCCCTTTAGTTTTAATAGACTTAAGTGAAGGCTTGCACGTGAATGAACTTGCCTTATTGAATGTAAATAAGGAAATGCCCATTTCTTGCAAATCTCTGACATGTCATGTTGTATACACTTCTAAAATTATTTCCTGCCTTTATTTGAATTACAGTATGTATTTATTTCTATGAATAGGATAATTCATGCATCAATTCAAACTTTCATTATATAAAGGTTTCCGGCCAATATACACATATATATATATATATATGCATAGAAAATGATTATTAATAGGTGGATGTTGACAATGTTTACAAATGCACAAAATGTTATATGAACTAATCTGGGTTTAAAAACCCCCCCAAAAAAACAATTTTAATCTGACCCCCAAACTGTAAAGTTCACAGAGGAATTGCTAAGTTTATGAATAAAGTAAAAAAACAACAAAAAAACTTGTGAAATAATAAAACACATTTGGGAATTTCTCATTAGTTTTTTTAATTCAACAAAAAAAAAAATGTTGTCTCATGTATAGTGATTTTCTTACATTAAGTGAGATTTTAAGGTCTTATATTTCAAATTACGGTTTTCTTAGTTATAGATTAATTTTTTAAAGGTGAAAGATTAATGATAAAGAAGGGCAGAGAGTGCAAACTGAATGTATGAATGTCTTAGATTGTAACTTTTTTCTGCAAGTATTGAACAAAATGATGACATTATTACTGTTCTGTTTTAAAATCAAATCTTAACTATAAGCATGGTTCTTATTTAAGGTTGATAGGTGATTTCATTGGCTTGAAATATAGATTAAAATCTTATAATATTTACAATACAGGATAGAAAGAAACAACCTAACATGTGTACTAAGTACCATACACATGTGTGTACCTAGACATACTCCAGTATGCCCTTGGAACGGGCAAATGACTATATCTTGTGATCAGGAATAAAAAAAAATGGAAGGCTATTGCCAAGTATTTACAGGTTAAAGTTTGCTGTAATTTCCCTGAGTGATTTGTTTAAAAATGCTTGAGACAAAAGTGAAGAAAGATCTTCAAAATAAAACATCATAAGCTCACTCATGTGTACGAGTGTACAGTTCAAAGTATCCTACATGTACACACCCCAGATGCATACCAACTGGCTTAACATTGAGCAATAGTAGTAGCAATCTACATGTATGTTTTGGAACCTTTTCTGAATCATATACGAATAACATTAATATCTTATAACTTATCCTGGTTGTTTTATTTTCCTGTCCCAGATTTGGATCAAGGATGATAGCCAGCTGAAGCTGATTAAGTCCGGCCGACGGCGGATCATTGTGCAGGAAGACCCTAATGTGGATGATGTGGATTCAACGGCCACCTTCCTACGCGACAAGAAGATACAGAAGATGTTGGAGGGAAATGCCGGGCTGCGTGCCAAACATGGGGGGGAGTCTGACTACTCTGACACCGATGGTAAACATTTCAAGCAGGATGTTGTAGGTTATGAATCTCGACTGATAGACAAGCATTAACCCTTTCAACCCAAAAATAGTGAATTGCATTATTACTGTTAGTACATCTTTAAATTAGCCATTATTTAAAGTTTAAACACTATTTATTAAGAGTGTTCAGGTATTGATATATATTTTATGGCGTTGGTATTTCATTAGACTCTGTTGGTGTCTTTTTATTCTACGGGCGACATTACGTCATTAGAACTCAATTGATACTCTATGAAAGTTTATCAATGGCAGTGAATGTTGATGACGTGCTTTTAGTCAAAATTTGTGTAGTTTTTAACTTTTCAATAAAAGATGTAGGCAAGTAAATTTGTGAATATTTCAGACTTCGATGATGAAGAAGAACAAATGGTAGAGATGGAGATGGAGGATCACAATATGGTGAGAACAAATGTATACATGTCAGCATTTCCTCTCTCAAATGTACATGTGTCAGCATTTCCTCTCTCAAATGTACATGTGTCAGCATTTCCTCTCTCAAATGTACACGTGTCAGCATTTCCTCTCTCAAATGTACATGTGTCAGCATTTCCTCTCTCAAATGCTCTTATGTCAACATTTCCTCTCTCAAATGTACATGTGTCAGCATTTCCTCTCTCAAATGCTCTTATGTCAGCATTTCCTCTCTCAAATGTACACATGTCCACATTTCCTCTCTCAAATGTACATGTGTCAGCATTTCCTCTCTCAAATGTACATGTGTCAGCATTTCCTCTCTCAAATGTATATGTGTCAGCATTTCCTCTCCCAAATGCTGTTATGTCAGCATTTCCTCTCTCAAATGTACATGTGTCAGCAACCCCTCTTAAATGTACTTATGTCAGCATTTCCTCTCCAAATGAACACATGTCCGCATTTCCCCTCTCAAATGTACACGTGTCAGCATTTCTTCTCTCAAATGTACACATGTCAGCATCCCCTCTCTTAAATGTTCATGTGTCAGCATCCCCTCTCCTAAATGTACACATGTCAGCATTTCCGCTCTCAAATGTAAACATGTTAGGATTCCCGCTCTCAAATGTACATGTATCAGCATTCCCTCTCTCAAATGTACATGTGTCAGCATCCCCTCTCTCAAATGTACAGATGTCAGCGTTTCCTCTCTTAAATATACACATGTCAGCATTTCCTCTCAAACGTACACATGTCAGCATTTCCTCTCTCAAATGTACACATGTCAGCATTTCCTCTCTCAAATGTACCAAGTAGGCATTTCCTCTCCAAATGTACACATGTCAGCATTTCCTCTCTCAAATGTACACATGTCAGCATTTCCTCTCTCAAATGTACACGTGTCAGCATATCCTCTCTCAAATGTACACATGTCATCATTTCCCCTCTCAAATGTACACAAGTCAGTGTTTCCTCTCTGAAATGTACACTTTTCAGCATTGCTTCTCTCAAATGTACACATGTCATCATTTCCTCTCTCAAATGTACACATGTCAGTGTTTCCTCTCTCAAATGTACACTTTTCAGCATTTCCTATCGCATATGTACATGTGTCAGCATTTCCCCACTTAAAAGCGTACACTTGTCAGCATTTTATCTCTCAAAAACGTGCACTTGTTAGCATTTTCTCTCTCAAATGTACACGTGTCAGCATTTTCTCTCTCAAATATACACGTGTCAGCATTTTCTCTCTCAAATGTACACGTGTCAGCATTTTCTCTCAAATGTACACATGTCAATATTTCCTCTCTGAAATCTACAAGTGTCAGCATTTCCTCTCTTAAATGTACACGTGTCAGCATTTCCTCTCTGAAATGTATAAGTGTCAGCATTTTCTCTCTCAAATGTACAAATGTCAGCATTTTCTCTCTCAAATGTACATGTGTCAGCATTTCCTCTCTCAAAAGACTAAGCATGTCTGCATTTTCTCTCTCAAATGTACACGTGTCAGCATTTTCTCTCTCAAATATACACGTGTCAGCATTTTCTCTCTCAAATGTACACGTGTCAGCATTTTCTCTCAAATGTACACATGTCAGCATTTCCTCTCTGAAATCTGCAAGTGTCAGCATTTCCTCTCTTAAATGTACACGTGTCAGCATTTCCTCTCTGAAATGTATAAGTGTCAGCATTTTCTCTCTCAAATGTACAAATGTCAGCATTTTCTCTCTCAAATGTACATTTGTCATCATCTCCTCTCTCAAAAAAGTAAGCATGTCAGCATTTTCTCTCTCAAATGTACACGTGCCAGCATTTCCTCTCTCAAAAGACTAAGCATGTCAGCATTTTCTCTCTCAAATGTACACGTGTCATCATTTCCTCTCTTAAATCTGTTCAACATGATCAACTATACTATGTAGCTTTGAAAGCTATTTTCTTTAATTTCTCAACTTGTACAGGGTTTCAACAGATACACGTTGTATAGACCAAATAAAACATCTATTTCATTGTACGGGTTGCCATAGAATTATCATATATATCCTAGTGAGCTATATTTTATATTGAAGACAGTAAATCAGTAACAGTATTTTATCATGCGAATCCTATATCAATAAGTTACACTGTCTTATTATGCAAATCCTATATCAATGAGTTAGAGCGTCTAATCAATTATCATTCAAATCCTATATCAACGAGTTAGAGCGTCTAATCATGCAAATCCTATACCAATGAGTTAGAGCGTCTAATCATGCAAATCCTATACCAATGAGTTAGAGCGTCTAATCATGCAAATCCTATATCAATGAGTTAGAGCGTCTAATCATTCATATCCTATACCAATGAGTTAGAGCGTCTTATCATGCAAATCCTATACCAATGAGTTAGAGCGTCTAATCATTCATATCCTATACCAATGAGTTAGAGCGTCTAATCATGCAAATCCTATATCAATGAGTTAGAGCGTCTAATCATGCAAATCCTATACCAATGAGTTAGAGCGTCTAATCATGCAAATCCCATACCAATGAGTTTGAGCGTCTAATCATGCAAATCCTATATCAATGAGTTAGAGCGTCTAATCATGCAAATCCTATATCAATGAGTTAGAGCGTCTAATCATTCATATCCTATACCAATGAGTTAGAGCGTCTAATCATGCATATCCTATATCAATGAGTTAGAGCGTCTTATCATGCAAATCCTATATCAATGAGTTAGAGGGGTAATCATGCATATCCTATATCAATGAGTTACAGCGTCTAATCAATTATAATGCAAATCCTATATCAACGAGTTAGAGCATCTAGTCATGAAAATCCTATATCAAGGAATAAGAGCGTCTAATCATGAAAATCTTCAATGAGTGAAATAGTCTACCAATGAATATCCTCAGCTCTTGGTAAAGGTTATATAACTGTTTATTAATGTACACGGACAAGACAAATGGGACGATTATTTTCTATTGTAGAATGGTGTTGGAGTAAGACGGACGTTTGCACAGCCTGCACAGAGCACTGATGGTACAGAGTACGTCACCGAGTCCATGGTTACAGAGGAAAATAGTAAGTGGGATGGGAAATACTTCTTTTTTAAAGGGACTGTACACCAGATTGGCACCAGAAAAAGTTTTTTTCTGTAATGAATCTCAGGACAATTCTTCAATAGAATGTGTTACGCTTTGATATAATAATTGTAAAAAAAGTACCAAAATGTAAAAAAAAATGTGTCGGGGACCGGGTTCGAACCCGTGTTGCCAAAATTGCAGTCAAGCGCTGTATCCACTGAGC